>NC_068938.1:195022428-195322428 GCF_016801865.2 Culex pipiens pallens | reverse complement strand
CAACCCAATGCATGAAGAGGCAAATCAATAATAATTGTTTTAAATAGAAATATTTTAGAAAATTTGTTCTATCGAATTTTAGGCCACAGGTCGAAAAAGTACAAAACATGTTGGCTTTTACGTGTAATAATTTTTTGGTATCCCTTAAAAACTACGCATGAGATTAAAAGTGTGTACTTTTTTATTTTATTCATATCCCCTCAACCGCAATCTGAGCCTAAGGACGAAAACTTTCAATTAAATTCGCCTCAGTCTAATACAAAATACACTTTCAAATAAAAATGCAAATATTCTTTAAATTTCTATCACCGTAGCTAAAACAGCTTTTGAAATATCTCAATTGATTTTGATCAATACTACTTGAGGTTTTTTCAATATAAAACATATAAATTGATAAGTGGTGAAACTATGTAAAGTTTTATTTATTTTAACGATAGAACTTCTCTGAAATTTCGCAATTTTTTCATGATTTTCAATTCTATTTTTTTAATTTCCATGAAATTTTTTTGATTTTTATATTTCTCTTTTTTCAATAAACTTGAATTTCCAAAAAAAACATTTTTTTTATATTTTTAGTTTTTTTTTATGTTTTGTGGGATGGTGCAATATCTAGCACAAAAGTTATATTTTTTTTGTTGAAAATATGGATTGAAAAAGAAATGGGCAAACACAACTCTAAAATTTAAACCATTAAATCATTTCAAAATGTTAGTTAAAATATGCAATTTTAAATGTCTTCACACTAAAATGAACCGTTTAAAAGTTTGAGAGTATTTTTTCACAAAGTTTTTATTTTTAACACTTTTAAAATCTTTCATGAGGGAAAAGAAACCCTCAAAAAACATTTTCGAAAAAACGGAGAAAATTCCTTACAATTTGACTGTTTTGAATTTGTTGATCGGACTGCTAGTTGTTGTGATACAGCATCAACACGTTTAAATTTTGTGAAAAATTAGTTATTTTCATTGTCAACTAATATCCCTGTTCTACAGATCGTGATATCTCGAAAACTGTTGGTTCGATTTTTAATGTAAAAAGTTAAACTTTTGTGAAATTATCTGCACTTTTTAAGAAGACTGTTTTAATAATTTTATTATCAGAATATTTGTTATGAGCTTATTTTTGTAATTTTTACCATCGGATTAAAAACTGGATAAATTTTTTATTTAAAATATCAGATTTTTTTCATTTTTAGCATTGAAAAACGCGCAAAAAAATTTCAACGTATCGCAAATAGAAAAATTAGGGTTTATTTTATAACACTAAGAAAAGCTTAAAGTGGCTGTTGTAATCAGCAGTCTGATTAACAGATACAAAATAGGAAAAAAATGGTTATTTTCTCAGCTATTCGAAAATATTTTTTGCAGGGATACTTTCCTTTTCTGGAGTTTTTTCTACGGTGCACTGCATCAAAATAATTTTGATATCATTTTCAGATGCAAATTTAATTTTTCATCCTTATATGGTTTTTGAAGTCATGTTTGACAGTATTGACAGTATTATTTTTCCATATTTTTTATTTACCACTCGTATCACCAGATTTTACATTAAATTAATTTGAATAAAAAAAACAAATTTAATTAATGTTGAATTTTTCCTTTTAGCGATTAAGAGTAAAATAAAACAACCGGGAAATGTCTTTCCGTGTACCTAGTAATTTATGAAAAGTCCCAACTTTGCTGAAGACACCAAATTGATCACCTTCTCCAGATATGCATTTATTCATAAGCCCATTTTGAATGGCAAGCCCGCAAAACTGTTTCCTTTTGACTTAGAAAAGGCATGGACAATGTTTCATTAACCTCACTTGAAAGTAAATTTGAGCAAACGAAAATAATCCCTCCGATTTGAAAATTTCACAGTATTTTGTGGTTAATGATATGCAAGCCTGCAATTAACGAAATAAAATAATCCGAAAAATACTTTCCACAGGTTACTTTGAGGTTTTTTAAATATTAAATAAATTTTGTATTTTCCTAAACCATAAAAGTTTTTATTTAGTCTGTTTATTGAAATTAATTTTGCAAAGGTTTCCGGTAACAGTGACTCCGCATCTTTATACAGTTTTTGAAAAGTTTGCCGAATTCAATTCATCTTCAGAAGATTTAATCCTGCTTAATAGTCGATTTCTGGAGTTTTTTTTTGAAAAGGTCCAATAAACCAAATTTCCAGTTTTTTGCTTTTTGGGTGTTTTTGAAACCGCCTTGAGTCAGGGGTATTAAAAAACACCCAAAAAGCAAAAACTGAAAATTTGGTTTATTGGACCTTTTTTTAAAAAAAACTCCAGATTTGTCGACTCCGATTCCGAGTCTTCAAAAAAGTGCCGATTTCAGCGACTCTAATTCCGATTTCCCACTATTTACCCCAAATTACTTTCTCACTCATTTTACCCAAGGTATTGCATCATCTCCACCCGCCTTATTCCCCAGGCGCCACCACCGTTCAAGATTATTTACATAAAGTCCGATATTCGGTTCACTTCCAGAACATTCCCTCTGTGGTGCACCGCGGCGCATAAATCAAAACTCCCAACGGATCTGCCAACCCTGCCCGGTTCCAAGTGTGTCCGCCTTCTTCCCTGTATTGGTACCATTCACCAGCCAGACTCGACTCTCGCGCGTAGCGTAAAACACTTTCCTCCTCACACCGTCGTGTAGTCGTGTTGTTTTGTGTGTGCCTCCGCCGACCGCTTCAACCGCCGTCGTTGCTGCGCGCCCGCGGCCATCCAAGTGTGCGTGTCGTAATGCGCCTTGCCCGCCTTGGTGTTGGTGTCGGTGTGTCTCTACACACGAAACCCGTACACGGGCCAACGGGCCAGACATACGACGACGACGGCCTCAGAATAGGCCTTTTTCTCGTACGTCGCGGACGCAACCCTCGGGTACTCCTGGTCGGACAAGACGGACACGCTAGGAAGTGAACCTTCTTTTATTTTCGGGCAAGTTCGGTGTATTCTGGTGTACGCGATACACTAAACGACGGTGTTTAGTGTAGGTCGTAGTAGGCGAGTGAGCGCTGGTATACTCCGGAAGTCGTAGACCTCGGTGAGCTTGTACAAGCAGCGATTCAGCAGGACGACGACGTACACGGGAGGTGTACGCGCGGGGAGTGGTGTCCTAGACAGCGCGCTGAGGGTAACCGGGAAGGGAGTGGTGAAGACGAGTGAGTGTTTGGTGTGTTGTGTAGAGAGTCTGAGTCGTCTGAGGAATATCCCCACGGCGGAGAAGAAGCATATTGTTGGCAAGAAGTTTTGATCAGGGCGCGTCAAGGCACGAGACGAAGTCCAAGACGAAGAAGTGTCTGCTTGTGTCGTTCCAGCGGGGCAATCGTTGTCGTTCAACGGGGGTAATTGAGCTGATTAGTTTCGATTAAAGTGGTCGTCGGGTCGGGTGTTGTGCTGGCTGAGGTTCCTTTACCGAGTGGGCAAAAGCCTCGAAGAGATTGGATGCGAGGAACCCGATGCGTATTGGTTACAGTGTGTGCCCACTACTCAAGGCGGTCCGTACTTTTCCTTCGTTTCAGCGCGACGGAACGCGCCTTTCGGTGAAGTCGACACACCCGGCACCGCGGGAACCTGCGCGGATTCCGGTTCGGGGGTGAAAAAGTGCCTTCCGGAGCAGGAAGGATATTGCGTATCAAGAATTTGAGTCGCCGCCACCGCGGCTCGAGATTGGCAAGTGCGAAGCAGCAGACCAGTGTGTACCAGTGAGTCGAGTCGAAGAAGTGAGCAGAGGGAGAGTGTGAGGGTCAGTGAAGAGAGCAGTGAAGAGAGCGGCAGTCAAGGAAGAAGGCAGAGCAAGTGAGCAGTGAGAGCGGGATAGTGAGTGCGCGCAAGAAGAAACAAGGGCGGAAGGGCCTGAGCGGTGAGAGAGCGAGAATCGCGAGCGAAGAAGAAGCCTGGTGAAGAGGGTCTACGAGACGACACGGTGAGCTGGAGGAGGTCAGTGGAATCTAAATATTTGGATATAAACGCGTAGTATCGCGTAGTATGACGTCGCCGACGGCACCAGGGTGAAGACGAGCCCGAGGAAGATCCGTGCAAGTGAAGAGAAGCAAAGAGCGAGAGTGTGGTCCGAGGGTACCGGAAGAAGCTGGAAGAGGTTCGGCACGATGTAGCTGACGGCTCGCAACGGTGCAAAGTTCCTAAAATCCCAAAAAAGAAAAAAAAAAGTGTGCGTGTGTGTTCAGAAGTGGTCGGCAATGCGACCGGAAGCTCCTCGCGAAAATCCAACAACAACAACAACAAGTGCAACGATGAAGAGTTCACTCCGGCAGCAGGAAGTGGACGACGGAAGTGGTGGTGGCCGGTTAGGCGAAGAAGAACAGCACGCCCAGTGCTGCAGAACGAGACAGTGCGACGACCTCGGATGCTGCTTCGCGGAAGAGGAGGAAGTCGAGGAAGAACCGGCGGCGGTGCGGTGTGGCCCGCCGGAGGCGGTATTGTTCCCAAAAGTTCCGTTCTGGCGAGAATCGCTGGCGCAGTTTCTCGAGCTGAAGCACAGGACAAAACTGAAGAGGAAGAGTCCGCAGGAAGAATTTGTGAGTAATGTCGAGTTTGAAAGTCAGCGAGGCAGCAGGAGTTGTGGCCGGAGGTGGTTGAAGCCGGCCAAGCTGGCCTGGCTGGTGATGGCCAGTGTGCTGCTGTTCAGCGTGATGGTGACGACGGTGCCGGCGGTTCAGGGCAACGAAATCAGGCCGAGTCAGGTGCGGCCGGGGCTGAAAAAAGGAGGTGAGTGAAGGAGGGATCGGGAGGGAAGGAGTTTTTGCGTTGGGTGAGGTCATGGTTGAACAAGGCGCGCTAGTGTGGCAAGCGTTCTTGGGAGTTGGAAATTAGTCATTTTTGAGCGTTGTGAAAGGGGTATGAACTTAACGAGGAGTTCGAGGAAAAGGATATTGCTGTTGCTATTAAAATATTGGTTCTTGGAAAGGGAGGCTGGAAATAGAATGTTAGTTTATGAGTCAAACTTATTTCTTTCTCAGCTCTGGGAATAAAAGTGGACCAAAGAGTTAGGTTTATTAAAATACGTAAAAATTTAACAAAATTTAACATCAGTTTGTTACAAAAATACTTAATATTTGGTTATGAAAGAAATTTAAATTTTGATTTCCTGCGTATTGCAATTGTCGTATTCCTGAATTCCTAAACAATATTGAAAAGGATAAAAAAAAAAACAATTTTTAGTCTTAGTTTGTTAGTAGATTTGGTTTCCCAAAAAGGTGTAGCGAGTGTCTTCCGATGAATTTCGAAAAGTTTCCCACATTTTAAAAATCGCAAAGGTTCTGAAATTTGACAAAGGAAAATCTTTCTTCAAAACATGAATGTCGGCATTCTGTTTTTTTGTTATCAGGAATATATACATGAACTGATTTTATTTGGACTCCTACAATGACAAACAATCAATTTACATTTTAAAAACATTTGTTGTATTTGTTTTTTTTCCCTTTTAAATTTATTAAAATTACTGAATTTAGATTTTTTTGTATTTTTGTAAATTGAACTTAGAAAAAAAATCTGAAATTTTATTGAAATTTGTATCTAACAAATTTATGAAAAAGTTAAATGATTAATTACTATTTTTCAAACACAAAAAACGAAAACGTGTTTTGTATTTTTTTTCTTTGATTCAAATGTTTCAATTGGTTGGATGATGATTTTTAAATTCTGTTTTCGGTGAAACTTAAGTGTAATTCAATTATTGACTTTTGTACAATTTGTCATACGATCTGTTTTTGATGAAATTTGCATACTTTTACATATTTTTAAGTTTTGTTTCTTGTTATATTCAAATCAAATGATATATTTTTTCTCTGTTGAACCTAATAATGCTCAAAAATAATTTTGCTCTTGTAGAATTATTTGGTTGGAAATTGCTTTTATTTCAATTGATTGCTTTGAAATTTTAAATTGTTAAACTATGTATTTTCTATATCTACATAATTTCGTTTAATATTCAACTCGCATAAAGGTTGAGGTTTAATTATAATTAATTATAACGATTGTTCCCGTAGTTTCAAAAATACTAAAATATCTGTAACAAAAATCTTGGTGCAAATGCTCTGGTTAACGTTATCAGTTTGTTTATTTAATTTTTCATTCAAATTAGTATTTTTTGAAGGGATTTGTTGATCGATTTGGTGTCTTCGGCAAAGTTTCGGATATGAATAAGGATTACACATAAAAAAATTATTTATATCTGGAGAAACACGAGAAAAGGGCGGATAAGCATTTTGACATTTGAACTATTTTTCTGATTATCAAGCTTTAGGAAACCTTTTCATAAAAACTAGCAGTCTAAAACAATAGCAGGTCTCCCCAGTTCCCTCCCAACACTTCGGGGTTTGCTAAATAGTTACTCATTGTCTTTGAATTTGCAAAATAGTTGCAGTTGTGAAAATGATTATGTGCACTTTTCAAATGTTGCTCCAGATATAAAATAAGTAAAAAAATGTCATTTTATTTTTATGTTTTGGGGGGCAAAAACTGCCAACATTGCCGAAAATTACAGAAAAGGCAAACTAATCTTGACAAACTTATGACCTTTGAAAAAAAAAAACAAACTAATCGTTTGATTTTATTTTTAATGTAAAATCTATTTAACTTTTGTGAAATTATGATAATATTCACCGTTTTTAAGTCAGGGTGGCCACGTCGAAAATAAAAGCGGGAAAAGCCGATAAATCGGGAATCTGTCGAATGAATTAAAAATGTTGTTTTCTCTACGAGAATAGTATTCCAATTATTCTAAATGAATAAATAGAGAAAAGTTAGTTTAAAATTGTGAAATAGATACAAACTGCTTGATTTTGCACTTTTCTGTTGAAATTCCTAAAAGGGCCTTTTATTTTATGAAATAGATTTTGAATTTTCAAAATATTTTTTTTCGAGCTGCCAGTTTTCATATCAAGCTTGCGTATCAAAAGTAAGACTAAAATATCAAAAATTGACAACAAACCCTTTGTTTGTTGTTTTGGACCATTGCTGGCAAAATTTTGCTCTTTTTGATTTGATGTTGATAAATCCATGGAAAAATAAATCAAGCTTCTTTTTAAAAATCTGATGAAAGCTTTTATTTTTCAAGGATTTTTGGAAGGAATTCAAATACGAATTACTTTTCCAAACCTGTTATGGATTTTTATTTCAATGCACAGTGGCCCAGAACGCAAAATAAAGTGGAAAATGGATTTTCCGAAAAATTGTGAAGTTTTGGAGCTTTGCTGTCTTCAGAAGAGTTGTTGCAAATGAAAAAGAGCACCTTTTCGTTTGGTTCAAAATTATGGTGGTTCACGATTAGGGTGATTTTGAAAATCTGACTTTTCAGGAATATATTTGAGATTTTTTTCGGCTTCTAAAAAGTTGTTGGGCTCGCCAATTCAAGCAATTTTGTCGAAAATTTTATCGCGAAATCTACGCCTTCTACAACCAAATATTAGAGAAAGCATCTGAGCAAACTAAAAATAAGTTTTTTGAATATAGCAATTCAGGGTTAAGTTTTAGAGAAAAGTGTGTGCTCCGAATAACAGAGCTTTAACACACGAACATTTTTGTTTTCTGACAAGTCAATTTGGACTTAAGGGTCAAAAGTTACAGCCATTTTAAGGTTAAATAGGTGCAAATTAAAAACTCAAATATCTCGAAAAAGCGCAGCCCAAATTTTAAGGTCCAGATTGCATTCGAAAGAGCTAGATCTCCTATAAACGTTGAGGAAATCCCAGGGGTATTTTTTTAAAACTCGAGATTCTTCATTTAAAAATGTCTAAGGGAAAAGTGTATGGGACCACTGTAAAGAAATTCAAAAATTTCAAACTATATGTTTTTCCATGTAATTATGCCCGCTGAATTTAAATCTGCCCTCAGAATTAAGCCAATGTGTCAAAATATCGATTTTTGATCATAATTTGGGTTTCTATGTAAAATTATCTAGGCTAGATCTCCTCTTTGTAATACATCCTGGACCTTAAAATTTGGCCGGCGCTTTGTGAGATATTTGAGTTTAAAATTTGCACCTTTGTTTCCTTAATATGGCTGTAACTTTTGACCCTTAAGTCCAACTTTTCTCTAAAACATAACCTTGAATTGCTATGTTCAGAAAAACTGTTTTTTGGAGGTTTGTTCAGATGCTTTCTCTAAATTTGGTTGTAGAAGGCGTAGATTGCGAGATAAAATTTTAGTGTCTTCCACAAAGTTGCTTGTATTGGTGAGCCCAACAACTTTTTAGCAGACGAAAAAAAATCCAAAAATATTCCTGAAAAGCTAGATTTCAAATTCACCCTAATCTAGAACCAAACCAAAAGTTGCCCTTTTTCATTTGCAACAGCTCTGCTCTGCTTTGGTGTCTTCAGCTCCAAAACTTCACCATTTTTTCGGAAATCCTTTTTTTACTTAATTTTGCGTTCTGGACCACTGTGCAATGTGAAAAACAAAACATAAGTAAAATTTTCTTATTTTTCCAAAAATCTTTTCAAAATTTTAATTTTAAATTTATACAAAATTTTCTGTTGTAAAAAAAATGAATATTTTTTAAAGCGTGGTTATAAAATTCAATGAAAAGAGTAACATTTTTTTAATAAAAGTCGGCACAACATGAAAAGAAAGGTATTTTTTTTTTTTAAACTCAAGATTCTTCATTTGAAAATGAACTTGAAAAAAATACTGGTTGGTTTTAAATTCAGAAATTAAATGAAAAAATGTTTGACTTTATTTTAGATGTTTCTAGAAAATAATTTCCTTTTCAAAAAATGCCAGCAAAGCCATTTATTTTAACATATTGCATTTTTCCTCATAAGACGACATTTTATGTAATTAAATATCAATAAACGATTATTTTGCGCAGTTCTGGCAATAAGAAAAAAAAAACATAATAACTTTTTTATACTGTTTGTTACCTACAATTTTGCCGAAGATACAGAACCGATCAGAAAAAAATAGACCAATATTTGTTTAAATGGACTTTTTCTTTGTAATTATTTTCTTAACCCTCTGCTGCCCCATTTTATTTATTTTTGCCGTGTTCAGGAGGTCATTTTGAGCAACTTTTGATGTACGAAAGAATTTACTTCTTTTGTTTGGTGTCTTTCTTATTTCATTTTAAGTATTTTAATTTGCATTTATCTTGTTTAGTTTATTTTCGGTTTTGGTAGTATTTGGCCTATTCTACCACCTTTTATCATTGGGTAATTCTCCGCCAACTCACACAGCAGTTGCCCCGACCCCTCTTCGATTTGCGTGAAACTTTGTCCTAAGGGGTAACTTTTGTCCCTGATCACGAATCCGAGGTCCGTTTTTTGATATCTCGTGACGGAGGGGCGGTACGACCCCTTCCATTTTTGAACATGCGAAAAAAGAGGTGTTTTTCAATAATTTGCAGCCTGAAACGGTGATGAGATAGAAATTTGGTGTCAAAGGGACTTTTATGTAAAATTAGACGCCCGATTTGATGGCGTACTCAGAATTCCGAAAAAACGTATTTTTCATCGAAAAAAACACTAAAAAAGTTCTAAAAATTCTCCCATTTTCCGTTACTCGACTGTAAAAAATTTTGAAACATGTCATTTAATGGGAAATTTAATGTACTTTTCGAATCTACATTGTCCCAGAAGGGTCATTTTTTCATTTAGAACAAAATTTTTCATTTTAAAATTTCGTGTTTTTTCTAACTTTGCAGGGTTATTTTTTAGAGTGTAACAATGTTCTACAAAGTTGTAGAACAGACAATTACAAAAATTTTGATATATAGACATAAGGGGTTTGCTTATAAACATCACGAGTTATCGCGATTTCACGAAAAAAAGTTTTGAAAAAGTTGGTCGTCATCGATCATGGCCGTTCATGGTCACCCGCGACAGACACGGACGACGAAACAAAGAGAAACGCAAAAAGTAACTTTTTCAAAACTTTTTTTCGTAAAATCGCGATAACTTGTGATGTTTATAAGCAAACCCCTTATGTCTATATATCAAAATTTTTGTAATTGTCTGCTCTACAACTTTGTAGAACATTGTTACACTCTAAAAAATAACCCTGCAAAGTTAGAAAAAGCACGAAATTTTAAATTGAAAAATTTTGTTCTAAATGAAAAAATGACCCTTCTGGGACAATGTAGATTCGAAAAGTACATTAAATTTCCCATTAAATGACATGTTCCAAAATTTTTTACAGTCGAGTAACGGAAAATGGGAGGATTTTTAAAACTTTTTTAGTGTTTTTTTCGATGAAAAATACGTTTTTTCGGAATTCTGAGTACGCCATCAAATCGGGCGTCTAATTTTACATAAAAGTCCCTTTGACACCAAATTTCTATCTCATCACTGTTTCAGGCTGCAAATTATTGAAAAATACCTCTTTTTTCGCATGTTCAAAAATGGAAGGGGTCGTACCGCCCCTCCGTCACGAGATATCAAAAAACGGACCTCGGATTCGTGATCAGGGACAAAAGTTACCCCTTAGGACAAAGTTTCACGCAAATCGAAGAGGGGTCGGGGCAACTTTTCCCGATTTCGTGTGAGTTGGTAGAGAATTACCCCATTACATTTTGCCTAATCAATTTTTGTCAAGTTTTTAAGTCACTTTTTAAATTTTTTGCTTGTTTTTCACATTTTATGTTTTAAAAATGGTACCATTATCACTTAAATTGTAAAAAAGGCTTATAGGCATAGTCTGGGACACTTGAAAAATTACTGCATACTTCTTTTTACTTAAAATATAGATAATGTTTGTTATAAAACACAGCCAAAGTTGACCCCTAAAAAAATGACATTTTTAAAAACTTTGGAAAAGTCACATAAAACAAGTAAAATTTCCAACTCATAAATTTCCAAAATTTTAAGAGTTCTTTTTACCAATGCTTTTTAAAGATCAAAAATTGGTTGAAAAATGTTTTTTTTGGGATTTTTTCAATCGAAGCCCGACTAAAGGCGGTTGGGTTGTAGAGGGTTAAATTATCACGAGCACCATAGCTTTAAATTTTAAAGTGAAATGATAAGGATAATTTTAAAAAAATATCCAGATTTTAGAAAAGATGTTTACGTAATTTATGGATGGCCCTTTATGTCTTTCGACATGTTGTCATTAATCATGCACAGAAAAAAATCAATTCTCGTAATCGTGAATTAAGTTCACGAATGTGAGAACCACGAAGGAATTTATTCATGAGTATGGTGCATTTGCACTATAAACGTGAATATATTCCTTCGTGGTTCTCGCATTCGTGAATTTAATTCACGATTTCGAGAATTGTTTTTTTTTCAGTGCGGGAGAGTTGCTCGTATAAAGTTGTGTTTTAATATAAATTCTAAATGATATATTTAAAACAAAAGGTGTTTAGGATTGAAAAACTGCACAAACATTCGTTTTGTGCAGTTTTTCAATCCTAAATACCTTTTGTTTTGTAAATCATTTAATGTAACAGTACCATAATTCATTAGCACGAACAACTCTTTTTAAAGTCATATTTCCATGGACGAATGTTTTGCTGTCAAACATTTACTTGATCAGGATGAGAATCAAAACTTTCATGGATTATCTCGACTTATGATATTTTGCTACGATAACGAGGAATATCTTTTGAATCGTACGAATCCACGAAACCCTGTCATTCAGGTCGAAATAGGGGCACTTGGACCCAAAATGGGGACATTTCCCCATTAACTGGCTCACTTTAGGCAACCACCAGTTCTAGGGCACAACATTCCTCACCTGCGTCGTCGGTACTTTCCCGTGCAAGTCTCAAGTCCGTCATCATCTTCCAAGAGACAGTTACGCCGGTTGGTTTTGTGTGTTTGTTAATACGTCCACCAAGTCACGCCAGGAATTTCACAACCCGCGACTTAAATCTGGTACTCTGGTACGCGCCAGTTTCCTTCGTTTCGTATGCTAGTCAGAGCGAGAGAGCCAGTTGATTCGTCAGTCCTGCTAAACAATGACGCAAAGTGTCACTCCGCGCTGCTCTGTTTTTCGACAATAACAAGTGAGTGAGCTCTCTGGACACGGCACGGAGGGAAATTGTTTTGATTTATCTTTTCAAAATTTTCGTTTTTTTCGTGATCAAATTAATTTGGTTTCACAAAATCTCTCCGTGCCTTAATTCCCAAACGAGATAAGACCTGCTTAGGCGCCAACCGAGTCCGTGTTTGGTCACAGCTTAGGGCACCACAGTTGGAGATTTTCGATACTTTTGACCTTTTTTTTCCGCGGAAATGTTGTGACTCAGTCGCGTCACGATTTCCGCGTTTCAAACTTCAAAACAACTCAACACGAGCGCAACCCCCCACCAAAACTCTCCGATATCTGATATCGCGATAACAGGCACAAAACCGGATCAAAAGTGCCCACAAACGACAACAACAAGTGGTTTTTCGAGGAAAAATGAGATTCTAAATTTGAGCTGAAAAACAACAACTTTATGTCAGCTTAGAACGCCAAAACCAGCTGCGGCAGTCAGTATTTATATTGGGACCTAATTTTAAACTATTCGAAAACTTATTTTCGCTTCGATGCGCCGTCATAAATCTATTTCTGGCTGGTTTATTTTTTTTTTCGGGGGGAAAAATGAAGAATGATGATGGGGGTAAAAACTTGACTAATTTCTCGCTTCGGTTGCATAATAATAACAACCAGCCAAAAGTAGCAGCAGCAGCAGCAGCAAAACAACGAGAGGCAATAATGATAATAATAGCACACACACGCCAGCACCAGGGTTCATTCATGACTCGTCGACGTTTGGAAGAGAGCTGAGCTGAGCTGGCACCAGCAGGGGGAAACAGGTTGGTTACTCACAAATTTAACCCGTGATGAGTTGTTTTTCGAAAGCATTTTAATGTGAAATTAATTTCAAGTAAAACAAAAGGAAACTGTCAAAACTTGCTGCAATGATTTGCTAAAAAAGGTGATAAAACAATTAAAGACTAGTTAAGCATTGAGCGAAAAGATAAACAAAAAGCAAGCCGAGCGTGAAACTATTTAGCAAAAAGAGACAAGTCATTTCTCAAAAATCGCGAACAAGCCAAATAACAGAGAGGGAAATAAGCTGCGAATAAATAAACCCAAAAACGTCATAAAATCACCTGCCAGCTAAGTTGAGCTAGTCAGCATTGCGTCCATCCAGGTACCCCCGAAAAAAAAATGAACGAAGGCAGGTATCTAATTCATGTTGACTGGTCGGATTAGCGAGTGTCGGTTAGATGGATTGAAATTCAAGTCACATAATCGTGCAGCAAAATAAAAAAAGAAACACAAATAATGCGATCAATCTCGAGTTAATAGCTATTAGGAGGAGAACTTTGTTTTATAAAAACGCGATGTGGAACTAGGATTCAAGTTATGTGAAAGAATATTCTTGTGATTGAAATGCCTACAATAGGGGTGCCCAACCTTTTGGCCCTGCGGGCCGGATCTGATTTTTCTGAAGGAGTGGTGGGCCGGAACTAATGTTTGGCAAAAGTTGAAAAAGAAGACAATATTTGTTCATAATATAATTTTAAAAAGGTTCTTTTAAGGGTAAAAAAATAAATAAATAAATAAACCAGTATTGCAAATAAGATTCTTGGTGTTAGGAAAGAAAAACAAAAATGACTGTAAAAATGTGTTTTATTATCATTGACTATAAAAAATATCAAAAAATCATTGGTCGTAGCAAATTTTTTAAAAGCTTAATTTCTTCAACACAGCAATATATTTCAAAAATCAATGAGGCATGATAAAATTTATTAAAACTAAATTTGGATTCGAATCTCCTTACAAAAAACACACTTTTTACGTTTTCAAATTTATTACAACATATTTCCAAATTATTTTAAACATACTCTAAATTATTAAAATGTTTAAAAATGTATTTCGAAAAAGTTAAAAATCGTTATTTTTCATATTTTAGAAAACTATTGAAATTTAAGAAAAAAAAGTTTAGTTCCCTGATTTTTTGCATTTTTTGATTATTTGCAGTGATCTTTCTTTTCAGTATTAAAATTCAAATAATACATTGAATCAGCAACATATTTTTTGCAAAAGCAAAAAAAAAAAAACAAACAGAATGTTTCTTTTTTAATTTATGTAAAAACTTTTTTTTAAATGTATACACTTATTTGATTAGTTGAATATTTCATGAAAAGCCTTGAGTTGAGGGCCAGTCATAGAACTATTTTGAAAAGCCGTCGCGGGCCGGATAAAATGGCTTTGCGGGCCGGATCCGGCCCGCGGGCCGGACGTTGGGCAGGCCTGGCCTAAAAAATTATATTATAAAATTTAAAAATACATGCATTTTTGATGCTTTCACTATATTTATTGAATTAAAATTTATTATTTGGGTAATTCTCTACCAACTCACACGAAATCGGGAAAAGTTGCCCCGACCCCTCTTCGATTTGTGTGAAACTTTGTCCTAAGGGGTAACTTTTGTCCTTGATCACGAATCCAAGGTCCGTTTTTCGATATCTCGTGACGGAGGAGCGGTACGACCCCTTCCATTTTTGAACATGCGAAAAAAGAGGTGTTTTTCAATAATTTGCAGCCTGAAACGGTGATGAGATAGAAATTTGGTGTCAAAGGGACTTTCATGTAAAATTAGACGCCCGATTTGATGGCGTACTCAGAATTCCGAAAAAACGTATTTTTCATCGAAAAAAACACTAAAAAAGTTTTAAAAATTCTCCCATTTTCCGTTACTCGACTGTAAAAAATTTTGGAACATGTCATTTTATGGGAAATTTAATGTACTTTTCGAATCTACATTGACCCAGAAGGGTCATTTTTTCATTTAGAACAAAATTTTTCATTTTAAAATTTCGTGTTTTTTCTAACTTTGCAGGGTTATTTTTTAGAGTGTAACAATGTTCTACAAAGTTGTAGAGCAGACAATTACAAAAATTTTGATATATAGACATAATGGGTTTGCTGATAAACATCACGAGTTATCGCGATTTTACGAAAAAAAGTTTTGAAAAAGTTACTTTTTGCGTTTCTCTTTGTTTCGTCGTCCGTGTCTGTCGCGGGTGACCATGAACGGCCATGATCAGCGACGACCAACTTTTTCAAAACTTTTTTTCGTAAAATCGTGATAACTCGTGATGTTTATCAGCAAACCCCTTATGTCTATATATCAAAATTTTTGTAATTGTCTGCTCTACAACTTTGTAGAACATTGTTACACTCTAAAAAATAACCCTGCAAAGTTAGAAAAAACACGAAATTTTAAAATGAAAAATTTTGTTCTAAATGAAAAAATGACCCTTCTGGGTCAATGTAGATTCGAAAAGTACATTAAATTTCCCATAAAATGACATGTTCCAAAAATTTTAACAGTCGAGTAACGGAAAATGGGAGAATTTTTAAAACTTTTTTAGTGTTTTTTTCGATGAAAAATACGTTTTTACGGAATTCTGAGTACGCCATGAAATCGGGCGTCTAATTTTACATAAAAGTCCCTTTGACACCAAATTTCTATCTCATCACCGTTTCAGGCTGCAAATTATTGAAAAACACCTCTTTTTTCGCATGTTCAAAAATGGAAGGGGTCGTACCGCCCCTCCGTCACGAGATATCGAAAAACGGACCTCGGATTCGTGATCAGGGACAAAAGTTACCCCTTAGGACAAAGTTTCACGCAAATCAAAGAGGGGTCGGGGCAACTGCTGTGTGAGTTGGCGGAGAATTACCCATTTAATATTCTTAGAATCCTTTTTTAATCATATCAAAAATAACATTGAAATTGTTTAAAAAATTTCTAATCAAGAATGATATTTTTGTACATTTTAAAGAAAAATTAGTAATTCCGAATGCATGACAAAAGGTAGAAAGACATAAGGTCAAAAGGTCGAATGCCAAAAGATCGAATTGACAAATGGTCGAAGAACGTCGAAATAACAAAAGGACGAATTAAAAAAAATGCATAAATATTGAAGAGCAGCTATGGAAAGGTGTTTTGAACGGTTTTCATTAATTTCACTCCTAAATTCTGGAAAATTTAGAGGTCTTCTGAATAAAAAACTTGCCCCGGATTGTCGGTGACTTTTTGAAGATAACCCCCCTTAACTTTAAAAATATAAATAAATACGATCGATTTTTTTTATGTATGCAGCTATATTTTTGAAGTTAGATTTTTCTAAGGAACTAATTTGACTATGATGGATAGAAGACCTGCAACAATTTATTAAGCAAGGCTTTTTCTTGTTTCGGAACTGTTTACATTTGAAAGAATTAAAAAAAATTACTAAGATATTCCAACTATAATTTTGTATGAATAAAATAAACACTTTTAAAGTATTTTTTTTAAGAAGTATTTGTAAAAAACTGCCAATATTTGATTTTTTTTAAATTTAAAACATTACGACAAGAAAAAGTTGTTTGAAAAATAAATAAAAACTTAAAAAAATTTGATATGTTGAACTTTTTTTTGAAGAGCTGTTCATATTTGAAAGAATGAAAAAACTTGTCATGAAAAGGCTACTTATTAAAAATAAACCTAACAATATTTTAGATGTCGCACTTTCTTTTCAAAGAACTGCTCATGTTAGAAAGAATGGGAAAACTCACAAAAATACTATGACAATCAAGAATAGGTTGTTTGTTTTTTAAAATAAAAATTAACATTTAAAATATTTTAGCAGTCGAACTTTTTTTTAAAGAACTGCTCATGTTTGAAAGAATAGGATAATTTACAATATTATTACATGAAGTAATATTTCTTTAGGGAATGGATAACTTCTCAAAAAAGTTTTGGAATTTATTCTGTTCAATTGAAAAAAAAGGTCATCACGTGGTTTATGGATGGTCCCTAAACTCTCTAAAAAAACGGATTTGTTCGTTAGATTTTCGATTTTCGAGAGGTTTATTTTTTCACATTCGACCTTTTGTCCTTTCGATGATTTGTTCATTCGACCTTTTGTCCATTCGACCATATGACTTGCGACCTATTGGCATTCGACCTTTTGTCCAATCGATCTTATGTCTTTCGACCTTTTGTCACATCCATCCATCCATTGCTGAATATAAGCTAATTTCTTAATTTTTTAAACTTTATTAGTTTATTTTAAATCTTCTTCGGCGGAGGTTCCGTAGGACCAAAGAAAACATTTTCCATGCAATTTTGACAGCTGAGCAATTCTCTACCAAAACCGGAAATGGATTTTTTTTGGAAATTGTCCACGAAAGGGGGGCGGGGGGGGGGGGGGTTCTGAGATTACAAAAAAGTGTCCACGTGGTTTATGGATGGTACAAAAGATTTTTTTTTGCACATTCTGGAAATTTTTAGAAGTTTGCATTTGATGTCCCTTAAAACATAAAAAATTGCAATACATTAAAAATAGTATTTTTTTTCGCAAATCAAGTTTAAGGGACAAAAAGTGGAATTAAAAATCACCAAAACAATGTTTTACCTTGTATCTTTTTTTTCAGTGGTGGGTAGGTAAAAAAAAGTAAAAAAAATAAAATTACGGGCCACGACTTCAACATTTGAATTAAAAAAAAATATTTTAAAATGCATAATAACGTCATGATTCGAATTCCCGGACGCTTCGAAACCCGGACACTTCATCTTGTTTTATCAATTATTTGGATATAAGTTCGCATTTTGAATGTCAAAACTGTGTTATTTGATGAATTCTAACATCAACTTTTATTTAAAGTTTGTTTGAACGCTGTAGTTAGTGCCAAAACAATTAAATACAATAAAATTATAAGTTTACCAAAAATGCGAAACATTTCACTTGAAATATTTCATAGGCGTTCGAAGCACCGGGAAGGCAAAGCAGAAATTTATGGTTTCGATTTCCTTAAATTCTAGCAAATTTTTAATATAAACTATCGATTGTTTTTATGTTAACAGCTTATTTGAGACCTAAAGAATGCCTTTCACTAACATTTCAGTCCAAATTTGTGCGATTCATGAGTAAAATCGAGTGTCCGGAATTCGAAGCAAAAGTGTCCGGATTTCGAATCAGCTTTTATCAGTGTCCGGGATTCGAAGCACAACAAGACATTTTAATTTTAAAATTCTGAAGAAAAATTGTTAGAAAAGACATATTTTGCATGCATTTTCTTGAAACTGACTGTTTATACTACATCCTGATGATATTGCTACATTTCCAACTTATTACATGATTTTTTGCCAGCTATAACAAAAATGATATGCTACTAAGTGTCCGGATTTCGAATCATGACGTAACACCTGTTCAATTGTTTTGCAATCATAAGTTTCCTAATTTTCAAAGTATTGACGAAAATTTTATTTTTGTAAAGAAAAAAAAAGTTTTTGCGTTGCTAAACAATACAATTTAGTAAAAAATCAAAAAAAAAATATATGAGCTCAAGTATGCTTCCATTTCCATTGAAATTTTCAAATTAAGTTTTTTTTGGAAATTTCGCAAAAATGAACAATTTTATTTCAAGTTTTTCCAAAAAGAAAAACAAAAAAACAAAATTTCTAAATTTGAAATTATCATTCAAAAAACTTTAAAAAATCATTCGGAAATTATATAGAATGTTTGCCTAGTTTTCTTTTGGATTTTGAATCAAATATTGATCTTTTAAGGAACCATCCATCAACCACGTAGAACCCTGGGCCTTGTAAAGTCAAGGGGCATGATTTGATCCTAGTGCATTTGTTAAAATTTGGGTATATATTCTTTTTTATAAGCACTATGTTCATGCTACGAGAACTCGCTTTGCCGCAGCCCCAGGGCTTAAGCGTTGACCGATAAGCTGTCTTCGTGAACTAGGTAGTTCTCCGATAGTGAAAATATCACAATTGCACAAGACACCGCTGCTTCTGTGACTTTTTCACTATCACAATGTGGGATTTAGGTGGGACTTTTTGATAGTACAGTTGATTTGTTTCTTAGCATTAGCATTTAAAATAAATCTGTATGCCTTCCAAATCTATTTGATGATAAATTTAGTTGCAATTGTTAAGTTAGAGTAATGCTGTCAATAAACTTTGATTGATATAGAATACTAGGCATTCTTTTATGTCAAATTGTCCATAGAGTCTCGATCAATCAATAATGTTATGATATCGGACAAAATTCGTTGATCTGTTGAACTAACGGTTTTCGGATTATGGTTGTATTGACCATTGTTGCGAATCGAGGAACTACGGATCTTTTGACGTAAATGGTCATTTCTTTTTCAAATCGCGATTTCTATCCTATTTGTATATCAGTTCACAATTTTTTACTGTTTTTTGATAGAAGTAGTACTACAACAGTTCCTATACGTTTAGTTTTGAACATTAAGTTTAGAGGATGTTAGATTAAAATTTAGATTTTCAATCCAAAGTAGTTAGCAAATGAATATTTGGACTTAAATGAATAATTGAATAAGTTGGACTTATGAATAACACACAACTGTGCATTTATTCTAGAGTCAGATCCATACAGCGTCAGTGTTTATTTGGTCGAAGTGTACTAATTCATTGGCAGATCTGATTCTAGTTGTAATGTACGACAAGACTAATGACGGACGTGACAGGACGAGTGCCCAGTTTAGAGGTTTCAACATCAACGATGTGCGGCAGGATCACCCTCCAAAAAAAAAAAAATGATCTTTTAAGGAACCATCCATCAACCACGTAGACAATAGCTTTGCAGGTGTTTTGCATGTTTTTTGAAATTCAGAATTGCGGTTGTTTTACAATTCAAACAAGATTTTGGGAAAAATGTGTTTATAAATTCATTGAAATTTTGAATTTTGTTGTAAGAAGCATAACTATCTTGTGATATTTTTGTTCCAAAATCATGGATTTTTTTGTTGTATTCCCAGATCTCTTAGTTTGTTGTTGGCTAAATGTTTAAACACATTCACTTAATGTTAATGTATTAGAGCAATCATGAATCTTCGAAAAGAAAAAAAAACATAATTAAGGGGTCATACCTCATTTCTTTCACTAACTTTTGCAAAATATTTTTTTATGGTTCAAACGTTTTCATAATATTTTAATCTGTTATACAGTCCAGTGTGGATTATCTGAAGGTCTATGAAAAAAAAAATAAATAAAAAAACAATTCAGATGTCTTTTTTAACTTTTCTAACCCCTTAACTACTCTGAAGTGCTTTAGAATATTTAAATTTAAAATGGCCGAAAAACAGGTGGTGATTAAATACAGTCCAGACTCGATAATCCGAAGGCCTCGACAAAATTTCACTTAGGATAATCAATACTTCGGATAATCGAACCAGGAAAAAATATTGTTTTTTTCGCATTCTTATTTTTAATTGTGGAGCTTAAGTTTGACCCCTAAACTACTCTAAAGTGATTTAGAATTTGAAATCCAAGATGGCGACCGAAATGGCGATGATGAATTATTGAAAATATGCATTTTTAAATTTAAAAGGCAATCAAACATTCAAATTTGACTAAAATGAGGTCGCAGAATTCAAATTTGATGGTAAAAACAAGAAAATAAAAAAATCAAAAAACACATTTTTGTTCATGATTTGATTCTCCGAAGTCCCATATAAACCTTCGGATAATCGAAAATTGAAATTTCGAATAATTGAGTCTGAACTGTACACCAAATCCAATTGAAAAAGAAAATAAAATTAAAGTCATACCAACTCTCTGTTACCTGGATGTTTTTCTCTCTCTTAAGGTTTAGCTTCGATGAGGACACTGGAGAATCGTAGTTACATATCTTTAAAATGCTATTGATTTTTTTTTTTGAAATTTGAGCCATAAAACACTATCTACACAGTAAAAAAAAATCCGATGGTAAAATCGCATGTAAAAGCATGCACATCACCTTTGTGAGAAAAATCATGTAATATTGCATGAGAAAACGTGTACACAAAAAGCATGTACGCAAGAAAAAAAATGATTTCGGTTGGGGTGTGGACTTGACAATCTGGAGATGACGCTCATGCTGAGTTGATGTTGTTTTTGGGGTGTGTGAAATCTTTTTTTTTTCTTGCGTACATGCTTTTTGTGTACACGTTTTCTCATGCAATATTACATGCTTTTTCTCACAAAGGTGATGTGCATGCTTTTGCATGCGATTTTACCATCGGATTTTTTGCTGTGTACCAAATCGAGCAGTTTAAAAAAATCAATTTTATTTTTAAGATATGTATTTGCAAAATTGTGACCACAGATCAGGAGCAGTGATTTCCACAGTGTCCTCAACGAAGCTAAACCTTGAGGGTTAAAATACTTCCATGTAATTTCACTTGTTGAGTATGTCAATATTTTACAAAATTTGTAAGGAAAAGTATGGTCTACAAGTCCAGCCATAACTGGCAACTCTTGATTACACATGTTCTTAAATGTTGCCACATCTGCTTTTTAATGTTTTGTTTGCAAACAATTTTTTTCACAATGTGAGGAATTTTGTTCACCTTATTTCCATAGAATTGATTTCAAAATTGAAGGAAGATAATGCTTTTTATTACCTCTTCATCCCGGAATTCTAAACCAGATCCGCTACCGATTCGTTACTCACCCTCACTCAAGATCCGTCCGTCCTCGATGATCCGGCTTGTGTCCAGAAAATCAAGCAGAAATCTCAACGGCAAGCGGTGGCGCTACCGGTGCGGGAGTTGTGCGAACAAATAATTGCGAAAACGTGACCAGGGTGAACGAGCTCTTTTCAGGCAGCCAGAGTGTATCATTCTGAAATTACGTCAGAACTTTATGGGCCGTTGCGGTGATGATCGCGGAGCAAATCCTGGTTCAAGAAACCACTCGAATTTTACACGCTTATTGCGTCGGTTGAAGGTGTGTGAAATACGAAAAAAAATGTGCAAAAAAGGTGTGTAATTCTACGCTGCACGAGTGCATTGAGTTGGCAGAAATGAAAAAAAAAGTGCAACGGTGAATGAGAATTCATTCATAAGGATCACGTTTCGAGAACCCCGCGGAAGAGATTGATGATTTGGTAGAAATTTTGATTTCTTGTTGTATTGATGGCAGTGCTGCTAGTTTAAGTTTTTAATTTTTCTAAAAAATCATTACGAGACAATTTCACTCTTTACTAGTCTCTCCTAGTCGGCTCGATGGGCCCCAAAGTAAACTTTGAAAGGAAGTTGCCCCCTTGCTCAACTCTTCCCCTACCTCAAAAAGCCCCAATCGACACCACTATCAGTCTCAGCACTTTCCCCAAACGGAACAAAACCAAAGAAAAAAAAAAGGTCAGGTGGTCACACACATAGTACACCACTCTACAACACACCCGAAAGGGCTCGCTGCTCTCTTTCGTAAAAAAAAATCATGAATGAATCTCGTGGCCTGCTTGGCTTTCATTCACCACACAAGAACCGTTTGGTTTGCGTTTCGTTTCGTTTTTTCCTCCTCCTCCCTTTTGAATGGGTGCAGTCGACGAGGCCAACTTGATGAATTTGACAGGCGCATACATATTTTTTTTGGAGGGAAAGCAAAGCCTCCTTCTAGCTCACAAATCAGACGCTGGATGGGTGCGGGGTGTTGCTTAAGGGGTGCCACGCCGGTTCTCTTATCAGCGGGATGGGACTCGCCTCCGAAGGCGTTCGTAAATAGGGAAGGTTTGGCTTGGGCGATGTTATTGTGGCCTCATGTATACACTTTTGAAATACACGAAAACAGGGGAAAATAGTCGAAGTTGCGTAACCCTTTCGGTTCCTCAAATTTATAATTATAGAATATTCAAATAAAATTATAAACCACGAACAAATTTCTGAAACATTAATTCTGGCTGTAATTATTCTTATTAGGTAACCTTAAATTTGCAACGGGTCTAATTGTCAAACAAAAATGCAATCTGTATTAAATCTAATTGCGAAAATATTTTTCTATGGAGTGATATAACTTGGATCTAACACTACTGGTCATCGATGCCATTTACCAAAATAGACCATTCTTTTTTTATTTTAATTTTTGTAAGCTGAAATTTTTCAATTGAAATCCAATTCAATCTTGAAATTGTCCAATCTTTTCGAAAACAATATTTTCATTTTTTTAAACAAAGACTTACAATTCAAAAAGGCGTAATATTGAATGACTGGCCCTTTTGAAATGTTAGTCTTGACTAAAAAAAACTAAATATTGTATTCGAAAAGATCGGAAAATTTCACGAATGTTTTATATTTTTACATTGAAATTTGGACCATTGGTTGCTGATATATCGACATAAGAAAATGGTGGGTTTTTTCTGGTGAGACTAAGAAAACAGATTTTTTAATTTTTATACATCATTTTTGTATGGACAGCTGTCAAATTTGTATGGAAAATTACATGGACAAACTAATTAAAAAATACTCAAATAATCTTCAAATTTTTCAAACTTAAAATTTTTCAAACTTCAAACTTCAATTTCTAAATAATATAAAAAGAAGGTTCAATCTCTATAAACTTCTTTTTTTTATAAATGAACTGTTCCATGTGATTTTAAATAATTTAATCTTTTAAATATCTATCTTCAAATCCAAAAAAAGAAGGAACTTCAGAAACCAGAAACCATTCCCTGTGGCCGGCAACGAAATTTTGGGAATGTGTAACTTTTATCAATCTGGAATTTAGCTGAAAGAATTTTGAAATGGAATTAGGAATTTTTGTTGAACAATACTGCAAATCTTTTCTGTAAGTCATTTAAATTATTTTATATTGATAGTCAAAACCAAGTTTGTTAGTCGATAAAATTATCGTCGATAATATTATCGATAACGATAATCTATCGTTTTAGCTATCGTTATTTTGATAGTTCTATCAGCGATGATCTTATCGCCGTTAATGTACAATAACTTATTTTTAAAATCTTTCTAAAATCGATGAATTCAACCATATCATGTTAATATTTCAATGCTTTCACTAAGAATATATTTTTTGAATATGTAGTAAGTTTCAAAAATTTACAAAATTTACAATATGGGTATCAAACGAAGCAAAATTTGGTATGCTTTTTCACTTCATTATAGTTGTTTGGAAAAAATAGTAAAATTTTCACAAATCACCGTATTTTTTCAAAAATACTCAAATTTACAAATTTTGCAGTATGGGTATCAAACGAAGCGAAATTCAGTTTGCTTTTCCACGTTAAAAGAGTTTTGTGGAAAATACTAAAATTTTCACAAAATACCGTATTTTTTTGAAAATACCTAAATATTTATAATTTGTAATGTGGATATCAAACGAATTGGAATTTCGTATGATTTTTAAAATTTATTAAAGAAAAAAGAAAAAAAAATCAATTTTTATCTACGACCTAACCCCGCTTCTAGAAAGGCTTCGATCTAAAAATTCGCCAGAAATAATTTTTTCAACCGATTTTTGATTTTTAAAAAGCATTGGAAGAAAGAACTCTTAAAATTTTAGAATATTTTAGGGTTGGAAGTTAAACTTGTTTTATGTGACTTTGCCAATGATTATAAAAATGTATTTTTTAGGGGTCAACTTTGGCTGTTTTTTTTACTAACATTTACTATGTTTTCAGTAAAAAGAAGTATGCAGTAATTTTTGTAATGTCCCGGACTATGCCTTTACACATTTTTGTTTTACAATTTAAATGATGATGGTGCCATTATATAGCAGGAAATGTGATAAAAGAGCAAAAAAATTAAAATTGACTGTAAAAATGTGAAAAAAATAGAAAAAAATAGAAAATGTACCAAAAACAAACATAAACTTAACAAGATAAATGCTAATTAAAATACTAAAAATAAAACAAGAGAAGCAAAGTTTTTCGTATAACAGAAGTTGATCAAAATGACTTCCTGAACAGGGGAAAAATAAAAATTTGAAAAAATAATTGGGCAATAGAGGATTAATAGTTTATCTCAAGGGGCGAAATAAATTATTGAAAAAAGTTAAGGGGTTGATTTTCTACATGTACGTAGCCCCTTAATAAGTGAACATATGGCTTTAAAAAATACTAAGGTACTTCTCCTTGGCAAATTAAATTATATTTAAAAAGATTGCTTATCGACATGATACATTGCAGACTTTTCTTTAACCCTTTCAAGCCTGATGGGTCATATATGACCCAAAAATCATTTTTTTTAAAGTAGCCTATAATTTTCGTAGTGTCCTCAGGATCATTTTCCCATCATTAACTAAAAAAATATTTTTTCGAAAATTCAGGCCTAAAAGGGTTAAATCAAATTTTGAAATAAAAAGGCACTTTAGAGATTATGGGAAATGAATATTTAAAAGTGTGATCAAAACTTTACAAAAAAAAATTATTCCAGTTCTGATAAATTTCATACCAAATCTGGAGTTTTTTTTTGAAAAAGATATCAAAATTCCAGTTTTTGCTTTTTGGGTGTTTTTAAAACCGCCTTGAGTCAGGGGTATTAAAAAACAAACAAAAAGCAAAAACTAAAAATTTTGTTTATTGGACTTAAAAAACAAAACTCCAGAAATGATGTACCGATTATCCAAAATTCTGTTATCTCAATGATTCAAATAATTAATTAACAAAAAAAATATTTTAAGTTTTGTATTTTTAACATCAAATACACAGTCAACACAGAACATATCGTCAGGTAAAGATAAAATCGAATAGTCGTTAATGATAAAGAAAGCAGATGAAACAAAAAAATAATCTAATAAATATAAAAATATAAAATTTGAAATAACAAACGAGAATTTGAACATTTCAATGCAAAAAGGCACCAGTACTGTTTACGGCTTACAATAAGGCCGTTGCAAGTATTTTTCAAAGTTTATGTCGCCCCCCCCCCTTCGCTCCGAAAAATCAGGGGGCAAAAAAATTTTTTTTTTCAGAAAACTTCAATATTTTTATATATATTAACTGAAAACAATTTTAAATGCATTTTCCCGCGTTTTAAGTCATATTTAGCATGTCTGAGATGTATCAAAAATATTTTAAATTTTTGTGGAATTCCAATGTACAACACCGCAAAAAGTTTTTTTTCGGCGAAAATATAAAATCTCTTCAACACTTAGATATTTTGAAAACTAATGATTTTAAAACAACTGGGCAGGTGTAAAATGCATTTTAAAACATTTTTTCCATTCAAATGTTAATACAGTCGACTCTCTGGTTGTCAATATCCAAGGGTCCGTCGAGGAAGAGAATCATCAGTTTACAGAACGATGCAAAATGAAAACTCGATTGAAAATATTTTTTTCTTGATACCCAGCTATGGAAGAGAATCATGGCAACGTCCATCAAACAGAAACAAACTAATGTCAAACACCCTTCAAAGCTTCGTTTCGCCAAGAAAAATGTCTATGCAAGCCATGAGAAAGTGAAATTATTGACAACCGGAAGAGATTTTTAAAGCAAACAGAATCCAAAGGACCGTCGAGGAAGAGATCCTTCAAGCAAGGGAAAATATCGAGGAATGAAGATGCACGAAGAAAAAAACCTTCGGATTATCGCATCCGGACCAGTGCTTAAGAAATATCGCCTTTGTTTGTGATAGGTGACAGAACACTCCAATCGTCTTCACCACGACAACCTAATTTTGACATTCTATTTCTACTCTTTCACGCACTCAATCGTGAAGCTCCCTCTAGAAATCAATCCGCTCAGAGAACGGTCGTTTGACATTCTACCGAGATTTCGATCACCTCTCCAAATGATCGCATTCAAATGACTGACTGCTACCACGCAGCAAACACAACGAAGAGAGAAACGAAAAACGAGAGAAAGAGCACGTTCGGGTGACTGCTTGCGGTGAGGTGGTGCTCAATTTTCGTTCGTTTTCTCTTTGTGTTTACACGTTCACCAAGCAATGACGATCGTGGTAGGCGCTGTGTGTGAGTGATCAAATTTCGCTTTCGGAAATGATTGCTGACAGAAAGATCATCGGATTTCACGGAAATTTCCAAATCACACGATTTTTAACTCCTTTGGTCACTAAAGGGTCAATCATCAAAATATTAGCTTATTTGTGCCCTGTACTTGCTGTAAATTTAAGTATGTATGAGTTTCCCCTTTGCCGTTTGTTGTTTTCAAGTACCCAACTGGAGCTGTTTACCTCCCCTTGGGTTTTTTTTCTTTTTTATTTTGTTTTCCTTTTTGATTCGTGCACCATTTTTGTTTTGATGAGCAGTAATGTGCAGCGCCAACGTCACTTTCATAACACTGTTTGGTACACACAAATACAGGCACACCTGTGGGGGGGGGGGGAGACTTGAGGCGCCACCCTGATCGCGGCGGGAAGAAGAAGAAGTTCGAAGAAGAAGCAGTGGCAAAAGTGCCGTAAATATGTGTGTTTTTCCCTGAGCAACTGATAGTGGGACCAAGTTCGGTGGAGCTCTGAATTCCAAAGACGGTGGGATTTTTTACTGTTTTTTTTCTTCTTGAATGTTGTTGACGCGTTATGTGAATCAAAATAGGAGCGTGTGTTTGATGATAAGGGTCCCAATGATGCAATTGATTCCGAGATAAGGGGGGTTGGAAGCTTGAATGGTTGGAATGTTGTTTTTTTTATAGCATTGGAAATAAGGTTGTAATGTTGAAAGATGTTTTTAATGCAACAATATCAAAAAAACTATACTGTCATTTATGTAAGGAAGTCATCTTCAAACATTATTTTTCTATTTAATTTTGATTAAAAAAATGTTTCAATATTAATTATTTCAAAATGTGTGTTTTTTTCATTTTGTTAGATTTAAAAATATATTTTGATGTTTATTAACTGAAAATAAAAAAAAATACAAATCTCCCCTACATCGATCCCGAAACTGACAAAACGTCGGGCGTCGTCACCAGAACTACAATCGGGTCTTGACCTAAAAAACACGAAGACACATCACACATCACTTTGACGTGTATGTGTGTGTGGAAATTTGAAACGGTTCTTTGAGTTTTAGTTTGTCAGAATAGTAGCGAGGAGATAACGACGCTACTTGCTCTCTTTATTTGTGGTGGTAGTATTATTTAGTGGCTTTTGGTAGTGGTAGAAGTGAGTAGTAGTCACTTTATTTGAGTTTGAGAGATAGCGTTCCAGAATGACACCTTTTCTTTGTTGACTGTTTTTCTTAGAATTTGAAGCATTGTTGATTGAATTTACTTCAAGTTAAATGACATAAATCGAAAGAACTAAAAAAGTTCATAATTCTAGCACTTGAAGTTTCACAAGTTTGGAGTTTGGTACATATCTTGACGGCAAATGACATTCAAGTCGGGAAACAAACATCTCAATGGGAAATTTAATTCAAATGGTGTTGCAAAACTCGATTTTTTCAGCACTCGTCATATGTATTCAGCTCGGCAGAGTCGAATCGTGCTGAAAAAGTCAGCATTTGCAACTTGCGGATTTAATGTTGAATTCTATGTTTTATTTCCAGTTCTAGTATCAAATTTATTTATTGTTAATCCACTGCAACTAACGATTTCCCTTTTCTCTCCCGAATTCGCAGAAGTGTGCGGCAGCGTCGACGTCCGGAACTCGCCCACGAACCTGGAACGGCTCAAGGACTGCGTCGTGGTGGAGGGCTTCGTGCACATCCTCCTCATCGACAAGTACACCGAGGCCAGCTTCGAAAACTACACCTTTCCCCTGCTGACGGAGATCACCGAGTACCTGCTGCTGTTCCGGGTCAACGGGCTGCGAACGCTCCAGAAGCTGTTCCCCAACCTGACCGTGATCCGGGGCAAGAAGCTGGTCACCAACTACGCCATCGTCATCTACGAGCTGATGCACATCGAGGTAGGTGGACCGCCGCAAAGCAAGTCCAGAGATTGTCTGGCCGAGATTTCGCCGGCAGCGAATGATTTATCCTTTTTTTCGGTCGCGGTCGAACGAGACTTTTGCTTTGAAAGTTTAATTGTCCGGTGATTTATTGGATCTTCCCAGCCCAGAGCTTTGTGTCAACCGTAAATGAGTTTTCTCACCTGTTGAAAAGCAAAACCCAAAAGCCATAAATATGGATTAAAATCTGCGCGCGCGAATTTCTGCTGGATAGTGTTTCAATTAACTTTTTGCAACAGTTGGTCGAGTTTGGTGTGCGGCGCGAATTGAAGGCACCTTTGGATGACTGAATTTGTTGAAAGCTGGCTAAAAATATCGGCGGCAAATTGGGTCCATAGCTAATGTAGAGGAAAATTTGGTCTTCGCAAAAATGCGACATGGAATTTCACTGATTTCAGCTTCAGTCTTGATTTGGATTCATAGATTCAGAATTTATGAATTTTATAAATTGTACAAACTCTACAAATTCTACAAATTCTACAAATTCTACAAATTCTACAAATTCTACAAATTCTACAAATTCTACAAATTCTACAAATTCTACAAATTCTACAAATTCTACAAATTCTACAAATTCTACAAATTCTACAAATTCTACAAATTCTAAAATTCTACAAATTCTACAAATTCTATAAATTCTACAAATTCTACAAATTCTACAAATTCTACAAATTCTACAAATACTTCAAATTCTACAAATTCTACAAATTCTACAAATTCTACAAATTCTACAAATTCTTCAAATTCTTCAAATTCTACTAATTGTACTAATTCTACAAATTCTTACTATTTCTACCAGTTCAACAAATTCTACAAATTCTACAATTTCTACAAATTCTACAAATACTTTTCATCTGTGGTCCACGGAGCAATGTTTGGGGGTTCTGGTCAATAACGAAGTAGCAGCTACGGGTAGACACCAATGCTATGCTATGCTAATTTCTACAAATTCTACAAATTCTACAAATTCTACCAATTCTACAAATTCTACAAATTCTACAAATTCTACAAATTCTACAAATTCTACAAATTCTACAAATTCTACAAATTCTACAAATTCTACAAATTCTACAAATTCTACAAATTCTTCAAATTCTACAAATTCTACAAATTCTACAAATTCAACAAATTCTACAAATTCTACAAATTCTGTAAATTCTACAAATTCTACTAATTGTACAAATTCTACAAACTCTTACTATTTCTACAAATTCTACAAATTCTACAAATTCTACAAATTCTACAAATTCTACAAATTCTACAAATTCTACAAATTCTACAAATTCTACAAATTCTACAAATTCTACAAATTCTACAAATTCTACAAATTCTACAAATTCTACAAATTCTACAAATTCTACAAATTCTACAAATTCTACAAATTCTACAAATTCTACAAATTCTACAAATTCTACAAATTCTACAAATTCTACAAATTCTACTAATTGTACAAATTCTACAAATTCTTACTATTTCTACAAATTCTACAAATTCTACTAATTCTACAAATGCTACTAATTCTTCAAATTCATCAAATTCCACAAATTCTAAAAATTATACAAATTTTACAAATTCTACATATTCTACAAATTGTTACAATTAAAAAAATTAAAAAAATGCTAAAAATTTTGCAAATTTTACAAATTCTATCTTAAAACTTTAAAAATTCTTAAAAATCCTAAAAATCTTAAAATTATTAAAAAAAAAATAAAATCATCAAAATCTTCAAAATCTTCAAAATCTTCAAAATCTTCAAAATCTTCAAAATCTTCAAAATCTTCAAAATCTTCAAAATCTTCAAAATCTTCAAAATTTTCAAAATCTTCAAAATCTTCAAAATCTTCAAAATCTTCAAAATCTTCAAAAACTTCAAAATCTTCAAAATCTTCAAAATCTTCAAAATCTTCAAAATCTTCAAAATCTTCAAAATCTTCAAAATCTTCAAAATCTTCAAAATCTTCAAAATCTTCAAAATCTTCAAAATCTTCAAAATCTTCAAAATCTTCAAAATCTTCAAAATCTTCAAAATCTTCAAAATCTTCAAAACCTTCAAAATCTTCAAAATCTTCAAAATCTTCAAAATCTTCAAAATCTTCAAAATCTTCAAAATCTTCAAAATCTTCAAAATCTTCAAAATCTTCAAAATCTTCAAAATCTTCAAAATCTTCAAAATCTTCAAAATCTTCAAAATCTTCAAAATCTTCAAAATCTTCAAAATCTTCAAAATCTTCAAAATCTTCAAAATCTTCAAAATCTTCAAAATCTTCAAAATCTTCAAAATCTTCAAAATCTTCAAAATCTTCAAAATCTTCAAAATCTTCAAAATCTTCAAAATCTTCAAAATCTTCAAAATCTTCAAAATCTTCAAAATCTTCAAAATCTTCAAAATCTTCAAAATCTTCAAAATCTTCAAAATCTTCAAAATCTTCAAAATCTTCAAAATCTTCAAAATCTTCAAAATCTTCAAAATCTTCAAAATCTTCAAAATCTTCAAAATCTTCAAAACCTTCAAAATCTTCAAAATCTTCAAAATCTTCAAAATCTTCAAAATCTTCAAAATCTTCAAAATCTTCAAAATCTTCAAAATCTTCAAAATCTTCAAAATCTTCAAAATCTTCAAAATCTTCAAAATCTTCAAAATCTTCAAAATCTTCAAAATCTTCAAAATCTTCAAAATCTTCAAAATCTTCAAAATCTTCAAAATCTTCAAAATCTTCAAAATCTTCAAAATCTTCAAAATCTTCAAAATCTTCAAAATCTTCAAAATCTTCAAAATCTTCAAAATCTTCAAAATCTTCAAAATCTTCAAAATCTTCAAAATCTTCAAAATCTTAAGGGTGCATAGCACCTGTTGAAAAGCAAAACCCAAAAGCCATAAATATGGATTAAAATCTGCGCGCGCGAATTTCTGCTGGATAGTGTTTCAATTAACTTTTTGCAGATTTTCTTCAAAATCTTCAAAATCTTAAGGGTGTATAGCAACCAAAGAAGTGGTTGTCTTCTTAGTTTTAAAAGCTAATTTGTTTTTATTTATGACCTGCAGAATCACATATCAAAAATTCAAAAAATAAAAGGTTCATAGATTGAAAGATTGCTGCTTTTGAGATTAAAACGGGAATATTCAAATCTCGCGCAAATGTCAATCTAGATATGATGATTTTTCTCAAGTCACCATTGTAGCCCATTAAAACCACTATCAAAGTAGAGTGGAATGTCTCATATCGAAACCAGTTTTTCAGCTCAATTCCAACATATTCGATTCAATCATCAATCTAACCCACCGAATGGAAACCAAAATCTGACATGATTCCAAGCCGTGACGAGCCAACATTATTGACAGTAAACAAACGGCTCAAAATATTTGGCCTAATCTCATCACCATCATCGTAGGTCAGACAGAGTGAGCGATATGGTTGTGTTTGCCCTCTTGAAAGACTCCAAAACAGATTTTATTGCCAATTTTCGTGATTTACGATCACGCACCGTATTTTAGGTCTAAAATTAACTGGAGGGAAGAGAATAATCGAAAATGACGATTATTCTCTTCCCTCCAAATACAAACAAAAATTATTCTTTGAGATTCGATCACAAGCTTTTTGCGTCTAAAATCATCTCTTTACCTCAAAGCCGTAACGACTTGATGATAATTATTAGGACGTAAGAGAACAGAATGACAAACGACTTCCGTCACTGAATGTGAGGTAAACAGTGCAAAACAAGTGATTTTGAGCTAGTAAAACAAATCATTAATTCATAATACCGATTGCGGGTGCCTCGGATGAGAAAGCTTTTTTTCTTCGGGTATTGTGCATTGATGCGTGAAAACAAATTCACAATTCACAAGTCGAATGAACACAACCGGCTAATACAGATATCGTTGCGTTTGATTGTGATCAGTAAGGTGTGAAATTTTGTTGATTATATTGTCATCGGTAAAACTCGATGAACAGAAGAGCATTTTTTTTATTTAATAATTCATATTTTCGGTAGCAAACGAGTTGCGAAACGATTCTATCACGAATTGGAAAATTTGTTCCAGTTGGTTGATCAATGAATGGTTGAATTTCTTGAATCTTTGAACCTTTAAAATTTCTTGTATCTTTGAAAATACAAATCTTTGAATCTTTGAATCTTTGAATCTTTGAATCATTGAATCTCTGAATCTTTGAATCTTTGAATCTTTGAATCTTTGAATCTTTGAATCTTTGAATTTTTGAATCTTTGAATCTTTGAATCAAATTTGAATCTTTGAATCTTTGAATCTTTGAATCTTTGAATCTTTGAATTTTTGAATCTTTGAATCTTTGAATCAAATTTGAATCTTTGAATCTTTGAATCTTTGAATCTTTCAATCTTTCAATCTTTCAATCATTCAATCTTTCAATCTTTCAATCTTTCAATCTTTCAATCTTTCAATCTTTCAATCTTTCAATCTTTCAATCTTTCAATCTTTCAATCTTTCAATCTTTCAATCTTTCAATCTTTCAATCTTTCAATCTTTCAATCTTTCAATCTTTCAATCTTTCAATCTTTCAATCTTTCAATCTTTCAATCTTTCAATCTTTCAATCTTTCAATCTTTCAATCTTTCAATCTTTCAATCTTTCAATCTTTCAATCTTTCAATCTTTCAATCTTTCAATCTTTCAATCTTTCAATCTTTCAATCTTTCAATCTTTCAATCTTTCAATCTTTCAATCTTTCAATCTCTCAATCTTTCAATCTTTCAATCTTTCAATCTTTCAATCTTTCAATCTTTCAATCTCTCAATCTTTCAATCTTTTAATCTTTCAATCTTTCAATCTTTCAATCTTTCAATCTTTCAATCTTTCAATCTTTCAATCTTTCAATCTTTCAATCTTTCAATCTTTCAATCTTTCAATCTTTCAATCTTTCAATCTTTCAATCTTTCAATCTTTCAATCTTTCAATCTTTCAATCTTTCAATCTTTCAATCTTTCAATCTTTCAATCTTTCAATCTTTCAATCTTTCAATCTTTCAATCTTTCAATCTTTCAATCTTTCAATCTTTCAATCTTTCAATCTTTTAATCTTTCAATCTTTCAATCTTTCAATCTTTCAATCTTTCAATCTTTCAATTTTTCAATCTTTCAATCTTTCAATCTTTCAATCTTTCAATCTTTCAATCTTTTAATCCTTCAATCTTTCAATCTTTCAATCTTTCAATCTTTCAATCTTTCAATCTTTCAATCTTTCAATCTTTCAATCTTTCAATCTTTCAATCTTTCAATCTTTCAATCTTTCAATCTTTCAATCTTTCAATCTTTCAATCTTTTAATCTTTCAATCTTTCAATCTTTCAATCTTTCAATCTTTCAATCTTTCAATCTTTCAATCTTTCAATCTTTCTATCTTTCAATCTTTCAATCTTTCAATCTTTCAATCTTTCAATCTTTCTATCTTTCAATCTTTCAATCTTTCAATCTTTCAATCTTTCAATCTTTCAATCTTTCAATCTTTCAATCTTTTAATCTTTCAATCTTTCAATCTTTCAATCTTTCAATCTTTCAATCTTTCAATCTTTCAATCTTTCAATCTTTCAATCTTTCAATCTTTCAATCTTTCAATCTTTCAATCTTTCAATCTTTCAATCTTTCAACCTTTCAACCTTTAAATCTTTCAATCTTTCAAACTTTCAATCTTTCAATCTTTCAATCTTTCAATCTTTCAATCTTTCAATCTTTCAATCTTTCAATCTTTCAATCTTTCAATTTTTAATTTTTTCAATTTTTCAAACTTTAAATCTTTAAATTTTGCAATGTTTAAATATTTGAATCATTTGAATGAATCTTTGAATCTTTAAATTTAAAAATTAAGAAAAAAAAACTTTTTTAATTTTTATTTTTTTTATTTTTAAAATTTTTCAATTTTACCAACTTTTAACCTTTCTACCCTTCAATCTTTCTCATCTTATCTTTCAATCTTCCACTTTTCAATCATTTAATTATCGAGTTTAAAAATTTTTGACGATTGATTTTTTTTAATTTTTAGGCCTTTAAATTTTAAAAAAATTGAATTTTGTAAATTTTTGCAATTTAGATTTTTATTTTATTTTTTTTTTGGATTTTTAAATTTTGGAATTTTGACATTTTAGAATTTTTAAGTTTTTGAAATTTTGGATTTTTGAATTTGTTTAATCATTGAATCTTTCATTTGATTTTTTGAATTATTCAATCTTACAATCTTTCCATTTTTGTCCTTGAATCTGTAAACTGTAGAATTTAAATTGAGTGTTTGCTTGCCTTCAGAGTATTTCCCTTATCCTCTTAAAAGGGGGGAATATCAACGCTTCGCAATAGCTTTCCATCCCAAACTTTTTTTTTTAAATTCCGAAAAAAATCAAGCCAAATATTATCCTATTCGGTTTAAGATCAAGAGCAAAAATTGGACTTTAAAAAAATCTTTTTTTTTAAATAATTAAGCAAATCTGGCAACCCTGTCTTATGTGACGAAAACTTAAGTTGATTTTTTTAAAGGAAAGATCGTGAATTTGGTAGATAAGGACTGCCGAAAATGTTTTTAGTTTTTTTTAATTATGTGTTAATACTTGAGAAAAAAAACTGATCAACTTACAATAACTGGCAACCCTTCCATGAAACATCGCCACTCAAGCAAATTAAAGCAAACTTTTCAAATATTTTCATCTTATTTTTTTGAAAAGGTCGCTCAAAATCACAATCACCTGTAATAATATTGCACTGCTTAAGTTTTTTTGGTTCCAGTTTTTAGGTAGGAATCTCAAACTGAATCAATCACAGATATTTTAACAACACTGCCAAGAAGTAGTGTCTCATTTTCGAATGAAATATTTTTTTTTTTAATTTAAAAATTAAATTTTTAAAAATAAATTTTTTCTTGGTGTTAATCGTGACTTTTGATAATCTGGCAACTCTTACATTCTTTTTACTGCTTTTTTTAAGTTTCTTATCTGGCCATTCTGGCAACACTTTCAACAAAATATCGTCTTATTTTCAAATACAAAATCAGCTGATGATTTTGATATTTTTTTTTATTATTATTTTTTCGTAATTTTTTTAACAAAAAAAATATTTTAGGATTTTTTGACCAGCTTTACATACTAACATATTTTTTCTAAACTAAATTTCATATCAGTACTAATTTATAAACACTTTTACTAAATCATACTTCTTTTCCGCTTTTCTCATTACAGGAGGTCGGCCTGTCCTCGCTGATGTACATCCAGCGCGGGGGCGTCCGGATCGAGAAGAACCCCAAGCTCTGCTTCGCCAACACCGTCGACTGGGACGCGATTGCGCCGCAGTCGGAGATTTACATCAAGGTGAGTTTTGTATATTTTCTTAGATATTTTTAAGGTATTTTTTAAGGGGTTTGTTTAATAAATTTTTTCAATATTTGTTTTTTTTTTAAGTTTCGGTATCTTTTTATGAAAGTATTAAATTTAATATTCAAACAATTTTTTTAGACAACTTTAAAAATTCTTAGCGAAAAAAACACTTAAATTATGGCAAACAGACGCCAGTGACGCCAGAACAGCGCGAAATAGTCAAGTGCGCAAAAAGCATTAAAGTAGGGCGCCTTTAATTCTATTACGAATAGCGCCGTGGCTTTCTCGCTTGAACAAGTCACTAGTTTGCGTTGTTTTTGAAAGGTTTCTTCTGGGTTGAACCATGTTTGTTCGAGTAGGAGTGTTTTTGCAAATGTTAAAATTTTAAATTGTTTTAGGAAAAAACTAGTTTTATGAAATTTGATAAAACCGAAAAAAATCAAAATTTTCAATTCACAATCAAGTAGCTTACTCTGATTCTTATGACATCATACAAAAGTTATAACTTCATTCATTGCCGTCACACAGAACACAGTCATCAAAAACAATTCGCCTTTCTCCTCCATCATCTAGTTAGCCCCAGTTCGGGCAGTTAGTCAGCCCGTGAGTAAGTCAGTCAACCTTACTACCAGTTGTAGGAGGCACTGCCAAATGTGCGCCGCGTAGGCGTTCTCAATTTGAATCAAAACAATCTCTCCAGCAGACGACCACAGAAGAGAAAAACAAAAACAACATTAGCAGGCTACGACAACAGGTTTGTGTGTGACAGTTGTCACACCCTCGCACCATCACAAAAATGGCGGTGCCCGCGATGACTTCAGCCCAGACGGATGCCCTTAACCCTTGGCGGTAAAAACGGGAATTGTTGATGCTCCATCTTTTTCAAGAGGACAAGGGAAAATCTCCACGATATCCCACTTGTTTCACTTGTCCAACCAAAAAGTCGGCCAAGGGTTAAGGCCGCCTAACGGCATCTTGGCGTGGGCCATCTCCGCGGACTTTCATTCACAGAGACCGCGCAGTATCGTAGTAGGCCGCGAGACTTGTCACAACAGCTAGAAGCGACCGGATGCCGCCGACTTGGGTCGTCGACGCCTACTCCCCAAGCCGGCAGCTCTTGTTGACTTGCGTTCGGCCAACATCTGTCAAATTACCCCACGATTTTAATAAATTAATGAATGGGCCGCCGCTGTCGCGGCACAATTGTCATTCATAAATAACAATGAGTACAACCGCGCGCAGCGGTTGTGATGACTGCATTTTCAACTCTTTTTTCTTTCAGTCGACTTCAAAATAGGAAATGGAATCTACCCCGCCGCACACACGCATTCTTAGCCTACTACGATTAGGTTTCGGAGCCGATGACCAAATCGTGTGGTTCCTTTTATGGCCCCCACCCCAAATTCCGGCCCGGGGTTCCAAATTTGTTGACAAACGGACGGACGACGGGGGACATTTATGGGCATGGTTACTACGATCATTGATGGTGGCGCTCGGGTCGGCTGGCGTCATCCGAAATGACACCAGCCAGCCCCCGGGGGTGGAATTTGCGCTCCACCTACCCGCGAAGGAACTGATGACCGCATTTGCGCGGGAGAATTTGGGATTGTTAGTAAACTGTTGTTTTTGAAATTAATTGTTTTTTGAGTTTCCTTGAAAATCCCTTGTGGGACTGCTTACTTTTCCTGTCATTCTTGAACGACGAAAAAGCCTATTTTTTTCATAAAATTATTTTTATTAGGTCCTTTTCGGTACTGGGACCTGGTTAGGACCGAGTCGGCTTTTTGTAATTACATTTGACTTAATAATTACAAAGGATCTTGTGTGTAAATGTTAGTGGGAGGGGAGCCGATAAAAAGCCTAATTTTCTGTACTAAAAATAAAAGAAACAACTAGTAACACTTTTCAAAACAAATGCTGAAAAGTTCAACTTTTCAGCACCGAAATGGAAATTTGTCCTATAATTCTATTCAAATGATGTTTTCGGAATTGCAAAAAACGTTGTATGGAGCTCGTTACAAAACTTGATTTTTTCAGCACTCGTCGTATTTATCCAACTCGGTAGACCTCATTAGATAAATGTACGACTCGTGTTGAAAAAAAAACCTTCTTTTGCCACTTGTTGGATTAACTACTAGCTCAGTATCTATTTGAGTGCTAAAAAGTTCAACTTTTCAGCTCTGGTATTGAAAAGTAATACTTTTTGACACTGTTTTGTCTTTTCGACAAATAAGATTCAAACTTGGAAACAAACGTTTTAAAGAAAAAAGACCCAAAGAGTGTTTTAAAGTCTAGGCGAGCTTTTTACAAAAGAGGACATCGGCATTGATATACAGAAAATAAGTTTAGTTTTTATTTATGTTTGATATTTAATACATAATAATACTGTACTTGGAAGAACCAAAAGATTCTTTATATCAAATTTGGAATAAAAGGTCAAAGTATTAACTCAGGTTGGGAAATCGAGAATGTCGGAAAAAGTCGTGATTTTATGATTTTTCACATAAATCCGAGAAATGTCTAGATTCCCAAACAAACCCAAATAGGGGAAATTCTCGTATGTTTGGCAGGTTAAGCACTCGCTCCTAACTCCATCCAATTTGCTGATTTTCACTATTTAAAGAACTGATTTAGCAAAACTTTTGATAGAAACTTGCTTGCTCACTTCTTATTGAGCTATTTATCACTCGATTTCAGTTGAAAACGCTTTTAATTAGCTTTAATTGAATGTCAAAGTTCTGACCTGCCAACATTAGAGCTGGAATTAGATGCTGTTCCCCTAGTAGTTTATGCAACAAGTTGCAAAAAGAAGATTTTCAGCACGTGTCGTAAATTTATCCAACGAGGTTCACCGAAATCATGATTCAAGCCTTTTTAATAGTTTTACTTAACTTGTTTCTCATTTTCTAAGCAAACCCGGAATAAAATATATGAATGAAAATTTAAATGATCCTGGAATTTTTTGAAATATAAAATTTTGTGATTTCTACAAGTTTGTAACTCCCTAAGATTTTCTCTGAATCAATATCATAATTAATATTTTGATATTTTTTTTTATTTTTATAAAAAAGTTGTTCTTTGGTGAATGTTAACTTAATTTTAAAGCAGTTTTTGACGATTTTCAACCATCTTTTTGGTAGGAAATTAGTATATTTTTTGTAATTTTCTTACATTCGGGATTAGCTTGAAATGCGAAGGTTCGATTTGAGAATATGGAGTTCTGTGAGGCTTCGGATTTTTACATGTTTGTATGAAATTTTGTGTATAAAAAATACTAAAGAAGACATTTTTTATAATTAGTTCATCAATACAAGTCTGCGTACAGTTTTGGATATATAAATGTTCAAAAGTCTGTATCTTGAAATAGTTACAGTCTAAAATTAATTTACTCAGAGTTTTTATTCGATTGCTACAAAAACCAAATAAATAACGCAAAAGATTTTTTTTTAAATTCTCATTTTTGAACATGCTTTAGATCACAAAAAATGCCATCGTTTGAGTTATGCTTAGATAACATGATAAAAAATTAAATGATGAAAAAATTTCTTGGATGAACACCTGTATTACCAAGCTTTGACAATCTCAGAAAACTTTTGTTTTGCTGGGATATCAATAAATCTCTTCTAAACTTGCTGCAAAGGCATTGAAGGTTGCACATGAGCTGATTTAACGGCATTATTATCTTGTTTGTTTATTTTCCATTTGGGTAAAATTTCGTGGGTAGCTTTTCTATGACCAAAGAAGCTATTTTGCATCATTGGTTTTGCCAATTCAACTCTCAATACAAAAGTTTGTAAATATTCGAAAATTTGTACCTTGGAAACGGATTTTTTTTACCCGCAGTGAAATGTTTTCCGTTGAGTTATTTTTTTTAATATAGATTATGTAATAAAAATGAATTTAAACAATTTTTAAATGTTGAATTGAAAACTTTTTTTCAAAGAGCACCATTTTTAAATCATACCCAACTTTAGTTTGATTTTGAGATTTGTAAACCTCTAAAAGCTGGAATTAATCCTATAAAACAGTTTCAGAAAAAAAACAATATTTATTTTCAGTTTTTTTAAAACAACACTCAAATTTTAAATGCGAAATTCAAGCCCGAGTTTAAGATACGTAAACCACGCTAGAAATTTGCTGATCTCTTCAAAAAAGATATTTAAAAAAAAATTAAAATCAAGAATAACATTCCAAAAGGGGCTTTGAAATTGATTTTTTTCCATAATTGCATTTTCGTCGATTTGCATGATAACACATTTTTGGTCTTTTGAATGGGGGAAATATGTTTCAAGTTAAATTTATTTTAGAAAAAATCGAATGTTTTTGAGCCATATTTGTTTTTTGATGTTACTAAACATTTTCAATGCTCTTATTTTGATAATTTTGTGAACTATTGTATGAGAGCAATTCTCTGAGATTTCGGTCATTATTTTTTTTGTATTTTTTAATTTGGCTGAAACTTTTTTGGTGCCTTCCGTATGCCCAAAGCAGCTATTGTTTGTTCATTTAGTTTGTCCATATAATTTTATGTTTGTTCATTAGTTTGTCCATATAATTTTCCATACAAATTTGACAGCTGTCCATACAAATGTGATAAGTAAAAATTCAAAAATCTGTAAAAATCGGAATTTTTTTTATCGAATTGGTGTCATCGGCAAAATTGTAGGTATGGATATGGACTACACTGGAAAAAATGATGCACGGTAATTTTTTTTGATGATTTATAATTTCACTTTTTGTCACTGAAACTTGATTGGCAAAAAACACTATATTAATTTTTTATTTTCTGATATGTTTTGAAGGACATTTAATGCCAACTTTTCAGGAATTTCCAGAATGGGCAACAAATCTTCGACTGAGTTAAGATTTTTTGAATCAATACTATTTTTTTTTGAAAAAAACGAAATATTGGTCGCAATTTTTTTCAGTTTTATTTTTTGATGTAAATTTGAATTTGCAATCAAAAAGTATTTTAGTGAAATTTTGGATTAAGTGCACCGTTTTCAAGTTATAGCCATTTTTTGGAAACGTTTTGGAAAATAGTCGCAGTGATTCATTTTTTTTAATTTGTGCCCATGTTTGCTATCTATTGAAAATAATATTTTTGATAAGCTAAGAAAATTCTCTATATTTTGCTTTTTGAACTTTGTCGATACGACCCTTAGTTGCTGAAATATTGCCATTCAATGGTCTAAAAACAGGAAAATTGATGTTTTCTAAGTCTCACCCAGAAAACACGCCATTTTCTAATGTCGATATCTCAGCAACTAATTGTCCGATTTTCAATGTTAAAATATGAAACATTCGTGAAATTTTTCGATCTTTTCGAAAAAAATATTTTCAAAATTTTTAAACCAAGACTAGCATTTCATAAGGGTCAAACATTTAATATTACGCTCTTCTAAAATGTTAGTCTTGGTGTTTTTTGCAAATCAAGTTTTAGTGACAAAAAGTTAAATAAAAAATCATCAAAAATTTTTTACCGTGTATCAGCATATATTTTACAGTGTAGTCCATATCCATACCTACAACTTTGCCGAAGACACCAAATCGATCAAAAAATTCCTTCAAAAGATACAGATTTTGAATTTTCACATATCATTTTTGTATGGCCAGCTGCCAAATTTGTATGGAAAATTGTATGGACAAACTAATGATGCAAAATGGCTTCTTTTGGCATACCGAAGGCACCAAAAACGTTTCAGTCGGATTAAAAAATACAAAAAAAAATCGAATGACCGAAATCTCTATTGCTAAATTTAGAAAACAAATCATAAAGAAACCACTCCTGTCAATCGTCAACCTATTTTTCCCTCAACCAGTCATATTTTGCGTGCAGTCCCCACGCACCAGAATCGCGTCGCGTCGTCGTGGCGTTTTTGTTATTTTGGTCAGGTGCTATTTTGGCACCTGATGACCATTAGGTCGAACTTATTTTAAATGTTGCGATCGGTGAGGGGGGCTTGGGTCATAAAAACAAGTCTAAACTTAAGACGGATTACCTCTTATTTGTTTTTGGCTCGTTGTCGTCTATTTATAACCCAAACCCGTGACGAAATAAAGTATTTTTGGATTATATGGTAATTTGCTGAGAACTAACTCAAACCTCTTTTTGCTAGTGACTTCCAGAAGTTTTATTGCGTCGAAAAACGTGAAGAAATTCCGAAAACAATTCCAACTAGCGTGCACAATTTATGGTCGTCCCATCTGCTCTAAATTACACACACTTACTAATCGTCGTCACAGAAGAAGTAAGAAAAAGAGTTGTTTAATTTATCGCGCGAGTTGGGTTTCCGTTACGCGCGAGAAAAACTAATAGATTTGAGCCTTAATCGTCGATTGTTAAATTTGATTACGACTCAGATAAATCCCAAGCCCATCCTCATTTAGCTGCTAGTGAGTGTGAGACAAAATATGTCACACTTAAAAAAGAGGTTTGAGCGTCTGTGTGAGAAAATGTCTGCTCGAATAAACGTAAAGAGTGAGCGAAGAAGAGAAGAGTGAAATATATTATAATATTATAATCTAATTATTCAGATTAAGCGACTAAAGACCACAGAAAGGCAAACACACTCACTCAAACACACACACACATTTGAGTCGAGTGAAATCCTTTAAAAATAACGCACATCTAAATCGTTTTAGTGGATCCACTTGATGAAAATGAGCTATTTTTAACAGAAGCAACGTCGTCTGTGCCAGAAAGCCGAGTCAGCAAAAACACGTTAAAAACAACAAAACTGAGAGTCTACTTCGCCAATTTTGAGTCGCATTTTCGTAAACAAACAAAAAACAGCTGACACGACGGCGGTGAAAGTGGTGCGCGTTCAAAAAAGGCAAGAAGAAAAAACGTTTTTTCTAATCGACGCCGCCGGGGCTCGAGCGCGCGCCCTTTGATTGAAAGGGGGCGCGCTTACCTCAAGCATTATGAGTTCCAAAAGCACATTTTTCTGCTCAAATGACGATCGAAGGTGTGTGACGCAGGGGCAATCCGCGCATGATAAGTGTTACGAAATTGGCACCGAGTTGAGATCGAATCGCTTCTCTTTCAATCAATCAGACGATTTGGCGAATCGCGCAGCGTAGCGAAGTCACGCGACACGACGACTACGGCGAAAACGGCTTTGGTCAACTGACTTGGCCATCGTTTTAAAGGGGAGGGTGGCGACAACGGCGTTATTTGTAAAATTTTAAAAGTTAGGGTGGTACTTTTATTTTTTTTGCAATATATTTTTTCTTTTTTTTTTGTTTAAATTTGTCATAATTTTAAAATTGAGATCGAGATAAAAAAAACCAAAGAACCACCCCCGCAGGGGGTGTTCCAACGCGGAAGAAAAAGTATCCGGTCATGATCCCACAGAGAAAAAAGGGCACCTATTTGACCCTCCCGTTCCCCACCCTGGGCCAGGTCAGAAATCCCGCTTGCATCCACGCTGCTGATGTTTTGATTTTCTTTCTTCTAATCTGACCACGAATGGCTCGTGACCGGGCGACGACGACGATGTCGCCGATGTTTGAAATCAATCATCCGTGTAGTAATACATTGAGCTTGGTTTGTGAATCGGCGTCATCGTAAAAAGTGCTCGGAAGAATGCATGAGCTGGGAGAGTGGCAGGACCCTTTGAGTGATGGGTGAGAGATTTTTTTTTTCAAATTGGAATTTTGAGTAAAAGTTTCAAATAAATATGGTGATAATGAAACAATTGACAATTTTTTTTTATAGGCATTCAACCACTCAAATTTGAATAAAATTGGGTTGCAGAACTCTAATTTGATGATAAAAGTTTAAAAAAAAAAACGAAAAAAAATCTTCGTGATTCGATTATTCGCTTTAAAAGTAAAATACTTCAAAATTTGTCTGAAAAATCAGAAGAAAAAAAAAATCTTCTGAAAACACTGCAAAAAGTGTTTTTTGCTTGAAAAATAAATTTCTAAATATTTTTTCTACTAATGATTGCATTTTAAAACCATTTTTCATTCATATGTAAAAACCATGGCTCGTTATATCAATTTTTGTACTTTGGTCAGAATCGAGGGACATAAAGTTTAAAAAAATATCAATTATTTGCAAAATATCAATAAATTTATGAAAACATGTTTCGTTCCTTTTTTGTCTGTGGTTCCGAAATTCAAAATTTGTAAAAAGTATTGAAAAAACTATTTGATCAAAAAAACAAAAATAAGCATTTTTAAATGTATTCTGAACAGTTTAAACCAATTCTACATGTTTATGCAGTGATAATCAAAATGTTATCAATAATAAATTTTTGCCCACTGATTTTTTTTGGGAAAATTTTGAAGAACTAAGGGGTTTTGGACAAAAACTTGAAATGACAATTTTAATGGCCTTATAGCTTTTTGATAAAATGGTGTTTATTTTTTGAGAATGTATAAAATATGATAACACAAAATTTTTAAATTTGATTTTGATGCAAAATCAAATTGCAAACGAAAACTTCACACACTTTCAGATAAAATGAGCCGTTGAAAAGCTTTAATTTTCGAAATATTTTGAATTTTTTACATTTTTAAAATAGTTTTTATAGGACAAGCACCCCTGAAAGAAATTATTTTAAAAAGCTTAGAAATCTTCGTGCAATTTTAAACTATAATGCTTCGTAAAATTTCATTATTGAAAAATATGAGTCTTTTAGAAAATTGTCTGAATTTTCCTCAGTTTTGTTAATTTCATTTCAGGAAAACTCTTACTTTATGATTTTTTTTAAATTGCATTTTTTAAAATTAAAATTGCCTTTGTCTTCAAAACAGTACCTTTTTGTCTAAATAGGTGTTGAGTCATTATCGATTCAAAAAAAATGTATTCCCATATTTTTGACAGTTTCGATTTTCCAAAAATAAAAAAAGTGAATTTTTCAACTCAGGTTCCAGATTTTGCTCTTTATATGTGACCCTAAATATCTTCGTGATTTGATTTCTAAACACAGATAAAAAGCACAATTTTTGAAGGTTGAAAATTTGGCTGGTTGATTTCATCTAAAAAATGTTTCAAAATCTGAATTTCAACAGAAATTGATGAAAATTTTACCGGTTGCTATTGAGAAATTCTCCGAGATTTCGGTCATTCGATTTTTTTTTGTATTTTTTAATCCGGCTGAAACTTTTTTGGTGCCCAAAGAAGCCATTTTGCATCATTTGTTTGTCCATATACTTTTCTTTTCAACATTCGTGAAATTTTCGGATCTTTTCGAAAACAATATTTTCAATTTTTTAAAATCAAGAATAACATTTGAAAAGGGCCAAACACTCAATATTTCGCCCTTTTGAAATGTTAGTCTGAATAAAAAAAAAATTTCGAAAAGATCAGAAAATTTTACGAATGTTTCATATTTTGACATTGCAAATTGGACCGTTAGTTGCTGAGATATCGACATTTGAAAATTGCGGGTTTTTTGGGTGAGACTTAAAAAAATACATAATTTTTCCTGTTTTTAAATCTTTGCACGAAAATATCTCAGCAACTATGGGTCGTACCAACAAAGTTCAATAAAGCAAAATATAGCGAATTTTCTCAGCTTTTCACAATTATTTTTTTCCAAAGTGGGCAATTATGGGCACTTATTTTAAAAAATAAATAACTGCGACTATTTACAAAAAAGTTACCTGAAAATGGCTATCACTTGAAAACGGTGCACTTTATCATAATTTTACTAAAGTACTTTTTGATTTCAAATTTAATTTTACATCGAAAATTGACGTTGGTATTTGTTGTCCTCTAAAACATATCAGAAAGTGAAAATAAAATAAAAATAATGTTTTTTTTCCAGTGTAGTCCTTATCCATACCAACAACATTGCCGAAGACACCAAATCGATCAAAAAATTCCTTCACAAGATACAGATTTTTGAATTTTCACATATCATTTTTGTATGGACAGCGGCCTAATTTGTATGGAAAATTATATGGACAAACTAATGATGCAAAATGGCTTCTTTGGGCATACCGAAGGCACCAAAAAAGGTTCAGTCGGATTAAAAAATACAAAAAAATCGAATGATTGGAACCTCGGAGAATTTCTCAATCGCAACCGGTAAAATTTTCATCAATTTCTGTTGAAATTCAGATTTTAACACATTTTTTAGCTGAAATTTAAGTAAAAAAATATAAAATATGATTCGATTGTCAAGAGATTTTATTATTCCAAGTTAAATTTCTCTGAAGACTTTGGATACTCGAGTCTGGTTTGTACAATTATGTTTGGAGGACTTCAATTTTAATCATCAAATGTTAAGAGTAATAGTTTTGTGGAATTTTTATTTTTTTAATAATCTTTTTTTATTTTTGGGCGAATCCAGACTTCTAGATTGTACAATTATTTCAAGTACAGTCCAGACTCGATTATCCAAAGTTTCTATTATCCTTAGTTCGTCTATCTGAAGGTTTGTATGGGACTTGGGAAAATGGAATCAGGAACAAATTTTTTTTCGCTTATTTTTTATTTTTTCACTTTTAACATTAAATTTGAGTTCTGCGACCACATTTTAATCAAATTTGAATGGTTGATTGCCTATAAAATTAATATTTAATCGTATAAAATCAATATTTTATCATCATACGCTCAACCCTCGGTGGTTGGTCACTTTTTCGTTTGACACTTTTTGTACCCCGTTGGTTGGTCAAAGTCAATCTAAAAAGTGACGAAATGTCACTTTTTACACGGCGCTCACGCACACTATCAAAACAAACGTTTCGTAGTGAGTGTGAACTCCGTGTAAAAGGGGTGTCAAACTAAAACGTGACCCCGTTCGTTTGACAACAGTTGGTGTCAAACCATCGGGGTTTGAGTGTATTGGATTTAAATCTTTGTATGGTAGTTTAGGGGTCATCCTAAAGCTCAACAATCAAAAATAAGAGAACGAAAAAAAATATTTTTCGTAATTCGATTATCCGAAGTCCAATTTTGCCAAAGCTTCGGATTATCGAATCTAGACTGTATATAAAATAAACTTCTCTTCAACTATGAAAGAATGATGGATTTAACATTTCTAGTCTTTTCGTTTTTTCCAACAACTAAGAAATTGATTTGAAATCTAATTTAAAGTGAGAAGTAAAATATATTTTTTTAATAATAAATGTTTAATTCAAAATTCAATTAAATTAAAATATCGAAACATCACATTTCAATTTGTTCGGTAGCCAAATTTGACACCTCAATCGCTGGCGTCGCTGGTCGATGTTGTCAATGTGTTACACTTTTACTCAAAGTGATGGGTGCCATTCGGGTGGGGAAGGAGGAGGAAGCATCGGAATGACGGAATGACGGCGTGGTCTAAAATTCAAATTATTTAATTGTGACACATTCGTGTCATGTGAGAGCTCTTCTTTTCTCGCCCCTTGCGGACGAGTCAATCCGTCGAGCGTCGTGCGCCAACAAATTTTTCGTTTTAGCTTTGTGTGGGGGGTAACATTTGGAAGGGGCTTATTTGGGAAAAGTTTTTTTTGTGTTACTGTAATTTTAAGCTTTAAGATTGTTTTGAAAATTTATTATTTTTTTCAAAAAGCCCTTTTCAAATGTGATCCCACCAACGTTAGTAAATTGCTCTATCTATTTCGGTTTGGTTCCTTCTTCGAAAACAAAAAAAAAAGTCGAAAGTTTAACGATTGTTGGACGCGCGCGCGGCAATGTCGCGGTTTGTTTTGGCTTTTTGCTTCTTCTTGACCAAACTGGCCGGCCTGACTGAGCCTGTGACTGACAAACCATAGCCCGTCACGATGACACGGCGGTGTCACATTTTTGCTGTAATCTTCAGTTGATCCCCCTCATAGACAATCGAGCAGAGAGAGAGAGGGAGAGTATGTCGTAAAAGAGCAAACACAGTGGAATGGCATTCTAAACACGGCTTGAGTGAGTCATTTTAGTGTCAAAATTGGACGAAATCTACTTCAAACATTTTTCTTTTGAAATTTCCAATTAACTTTCAAATGTCACACGTTCCGTTCACGCGTCAGTGAATTTGTTATTGAATTCAGTGAATATTGAATGCAAATTCTAAAAAAAAGTCAATGCTTCATAACCTTGAAATCCAGCTGGTCGTAGAATTTCAATCATATGGCTTCCGGACTTTGTCCCTCCCCGGCAACACAGAAACAAGAAAGAATCCTGCCCAGCCTACCAGACACGGGAGACAAGTTTCGAAATTTGAATTTCAAAAAACCTTGTGGTGCTCCTTGTTCCGAGAATCGAAATCCATCGGTAATTTCAACAACCGGGACAAATTATAACCAAGAAAGGCAGAGTCAATGGGCTAAAATTTGTCAAAAATCAAAATTTCTTTAATTTTTTTGAAATTACGAAATAAGCTGTAACTACCCTAAAAAAAATGTTTATTTAAATTTACAAAAGTGACACCAACCTAAACCGCAGGATAGACGCAAAGGGACAAGTGGGGCAAAAGAAGAGCAGTGTTCTCATTCATCATTCATTTTTGATTATCCATTCATAGATTCTTCGTGCATAATAGACGCTGGCAGCAGTGAGCGACACACACTATACCTACTTCAAAGCGGTTCCCAGTGTGACCATATCTGGTTCAGGGTTGCCGAACTAGGCCAAAAATGTCCTCGATTTTTTGTTGTTTCTGGTTGAAGGGACTGAAGCTTTGAAACAAATTAATGAAATAAAGTGCATTCTTCAAGTAACTTAACTCATTCCTCTTTACAAAGCTAATGTTATGTTGTTGCTCTATTTTTCACGAATTGTTTTGCTTTCGTATGTCCGTTGTGTGAAACCCATCCAGCCGTCAGTGAAGCAATTATTCAAATTATTCCAATAATTATAACTCTGTTTCCGAGAAAACGAACCAATAAAACAAGAAAAAAACGCCACCCAACCTAAACAGCGCCATCGTATAGATTCAAACAAGACATTTACTCTGCGTGTGTGTGTGTGTCTATCTGTCCGTCTCTAGCGCACACGCACGATCAAACGACGCACGATTTCACACGCACACGCATATTTGTCATTTTATTGTTACACGCATAACTTGTCTTATGCTTGCCTCTGTCGGCGCAACCTTTGACTGCTTCTTAGGGTTTTGCTTTGTTTTCTTATTTATTTGTTGTTTGTTTGTGTTTTTACTTCCGAATCAAATTCCAATCGGCAGCTGACTCTTTCTTTTCTGGATTTTTAAACTCTTTTCGATATTTATTATAAATGTAGTTCAATGGTTAAATATATTTTTTTACGATTCAAAATTTTATATAACATTTAAGTTTAAACTTAAAAATTAACCTAAAATGAAACCACCCCAAACCAATAACAGCTCAAAGTAGAGTTGTCAATCGGGCCACTTCCGGTTTTTTGGCGATTATCAACACGATTCATATGCGTGCAGTTTTGATAAACGAAATTATATGTGGGTCATTCCAGGTCAACTGAGTACACTTTTGGACTCGACCTTCACCGATTTGGACCAAACTTGAAAGGAACGTTCATCTATCCATAGTTAACAGAAATCCCAAGTTTGGTGCTGATTGGACCATCCCTCTATTTTCGGTACCGCCCTCTTTTTTGACGATTTTCTAAAAAACTTTTTTTTCTTTTAATCATAACTTTGCAAATACTAAAGCAAAAGACTTTCTATAGGTTGCATTTCATAAAAAAATTTCTAAGGAATTCAATACAAATAATATTTTAACCCTTAAATGCCCACTAATATTATATTTTAACGTTGTAAGTAATAAAATTCAGTTTTGAGCAATTTCTTATATTTTTATTTGTTTTATTTTACCACCCTCGTGTTCCCCGGACAATTTTACATAAGAATCAATGTAGACCTCAAACTAAAATGAACTATTGACAAGATACAGCGATTTAACTGAAAAAAAGTTTAATTTTACGCAGCACTCGGAAGTACACTTACAACAAAAAGGGATGAATCCCGCATAGTTCGGTTTTTATATGTGAGAGATTTGAAGATTTGAATTCATAGGACAGAATGCAGCGTAAAATCAAACTTTTTTCAGTAAAATCGCTGTATCTCGCCAACAGTTCATTTTAGTTTCAGGTCTACATTGATTATAATGTAAAATTGTCCGAGAAACACGATGGTGATAAACTAAAACAAATAAAAATGTAAGCATAGGTCAAAACTGAATTTTAACACTTAAAACGTTAAAATATGATATTAGTGGGCATTTATGATTAAAAGAAAAAAAAAGTTTTTTCCGAAAATCGCCAAAAAAAGAGGGCGGTGCCAAAATTAGAGGGATGGTCCAATCAGCACCAAACTTAAGATTTCTGTTCACTATCAATAGATGAACGTTTCCTCCAAGTTTGGTCCAAATCGGTGAAGGTCGAGTCCAAAAGTGTACTAAGTTGACCCATGTAGTATTTCATGTAAATGTTTCTTTGATTTTTTGAATTGATTTCTTTAACACAAATTGTTAAATAAATTTTGTAATAATTATTTTCTCTCTCTCTCTCTTTAATTTCAGGTAATTGGATCAAGTAATAATCCGAAAAAAAAAACGAAGGGAAAACTTGTGATAAGTATAACAAAACTAGCGAAACAATCCTTTAAAAAATAAATATAATTAAATATAAATATTAATTAGGAAACATTCAAACTTATTTATCTTTTTATTTTTGAGGAGCGCTTTTTTTTCTTCTGGATACTTCTCAAAGCTTAAATATTTGTTTTCCCCTTTTTTACATTAACTTAGAGTAACGCAACCACATTAAATAAAATATTCAATACCTTTATTTTTTTGTGCCAAATAGTGAAATAAAACTGAGTTACACAATTTAAAAAGTTTAATTTTGTAAGGTTGAAAATTTGATGGTTCAATATTACCACTTCTTTGTAGAATTTTATCCAATTTAAACAAAAGTGAGCGCTGTCCTCACTCACTCGCTTTCAGACTAATGTGTAGGTGCGCACTAATCAGGCAAAGAAAACAAATGTCTTGAGCTTCAAACAGATTTTACGCCAGCAAATGGTTAAATAATGTACACAAACATATAAATTAAGCAGTCGAGGACATTATTCGTCAACTTTGATTGTTGTTCGAGTATTGGTGTTCACCTCAATGATCTTTAACCCTCTACAGCCCATTTTTTTGATTTTTTTATTTTGACCCTGGAGGTCATTTTGAGCAACTTTTGTTCTACAGTCACTTTTTAAATTTTTTTGCTTGTTTTTCACATTTTCTGTTATAAAATGGCACCATTATTATTTAAATTGTATAAAAAATGCGTAGAGGCATATTCTGGGACACTTGAAAAATCACTGCATACTTTCTTTTACTTTAAATACAGGAACTGTTTGTAAAAAACACAGCCAAATTGACCCCTAAAAATGACATTTTCAAAAACATTGGCAAAGTCACATAAAACAAGTAAAACTTCCGACCCATGAATTTTCTAAAATTTTAATAGTTATTGCAGCAAAAGTCATCACAAACATTCTGCCAATTAAAAAAAAATGCAAGAAGAGCAAATATTCGCAAAATTAATATTAAAAAATGTCTAAGAACTGACTTTTGTAAAGCGATGGAATGTTGCTTATAAGTATTTCTAGCCCTTTCAAAGAACTATATATTTTCTTTAAAGAGCCGAATTCACGGGATTCCCCGGGAAATGTGTTGAAAATTTCCCATTTCCGGGGATTTTTGTTACCTCGGGAAATTGGATACTCTAGTTGCATTTTATGTTGCATAAAAAATTGTTACACAATTTGAAGTTTAGAAAAAAAGAAACACTTTTCTTTAAAAATTTGTTTCGGTGCAGTCCTAGTGAAGTCCTCATCCACACCAATTTTGCCGATTGAACCTCATTGATCTCAAAATTTTTGCAAGAGTTACAGATTTTTGAATTTTCATATACAATTTTTGTATGGACAACTGCCAAATTTGCAAGGAAAATGATTATAAAACTAATGAAGTAAAATGGCTTCCTTGGACCTACAGAAGGCACCAAAATAAAAAAAAAAAAAAAAAATACAAAAATCTAAAATTTTCTGAGGTTCCATGATTTTTATTTTGTCAAAGTGTCCAATTTGAAGGAAAATACGGATTTTTCATGTATTTTGAAAACGCAATTTTTTCTCGAAAAAAAATCTCAAAATAATTGTTTTTGCTACATCGGGATTTTTTTTCATATATTTCGAAAGTAATTTGACGCACACATTTTTGAGAATACTTAATTTTGTCGCAACTTTTTCGGAAAAGTACAAAAATAATCCGGATTTTTACAATATGGGTATCAAATGATCGGGATTGTTTCATAGATTCGAAAGTAATAAATTTTTTTTTTGAAAATACTAAAAAAAAATTACGTATTTTCGAAAAAATACAAAAAAAATCACTTGTTCTTAAATATGGGTATTAAATGATTGGGAGATTTTCATACATTTCGATTGTAATAATATTTTTTGTGAAATACTAAAAATTTTCACAAAACTACGTGTTTTGGAAAAATACTAAAATTTAAGATTTTATTTTCAAAAGTGGTATAAGGCCGATGTAAATATTTGCAAAAAAAAACTTTCTGCAATACTAAACACCGAACATTTTTAAAAATTCAAGAGATGTTCAAATCAACCCAAACATGTTAAAATGATTTTAAACGCAGGGGAATGCATTTTAAATCAATTTCAGCTGACTGCACTCAAATTTCCATTGAAATTTTGAAGTTTTTTGAATTTTTTTTGCCTTCTGATTTTTCGGGCCAATTTTGAAGGGGGAAGACAAAAACTTCAAATAAAATTTATATCAGCCTAACATGATTGGGAATTTTTCATATATTAAATTTTCACAAAACTACGAATTTCTTGAAATTTTTTTTGGGTATCATATTCTGATTTTGTTGTTAAAAGCTGAAGTTTTTTTTTTTATTTAATTGCGTAATTTTGTGAAAATTTTGAGTGTTTTCACAAAATTCGTGTTATTTTTTTGAAGTGTTTAAAAAAATCCCGATCATTTAATACTAATACCCGTATTGTAAAATAAAACTTGAATATACAGTTTTTTCTTCAATTTTACGAAGTTTTGTGAAAAATACTATTTTTCAAACAAATCTGTTACAACTTTCGAAATGTTTTAAAAAATCCTGATCATTTAGCACCCATATTGTTATAAACCTAAAGTTTTAGTTTTTTTTTCGAAAATACGTAGTTTTTCGAAAATTTTGAGTATTTCACAAAAAAATATTACGATGGAAACATATGAAAAAATTCCGACATTTTGATACTCCTATTGTAAAAAATAGAAATTTTTAGTATTTTATCGAAAATCCGTAGTTTTATGAAAATCTTGATTAAACACTTGAATATTTAGTATTTTTTTTCAAAAATACGTAGTTTTGTGAACATTTTGAGTATTTCACAAAAACATATTATTACTATCGAAATGTATAAAAAAATCCCGAACATTTGATATTGTAAAAACATAAATTTTGAGTAAACATTTGCAAATATGCAAGGTGTGTATCTTTTAATGTTGAAGACATATTTTTTTAATTTTCAGCAACAGTTACCTACTTGAAAATAGTAGTTTAGGCAACAAGTTGCAAAAAGAGGATTTTTTCAGCACGAGTCGTACATTTATCCACCGAGGTTCACCGAGTGAAATTTTATGTCAAATTTTCATGTATTTTGTCAATAAATCGTTTAAATCAAAAAAATGTTGAAAAGTGTTACTTTACGAAACAAGTGCTGAAAAGTTCAACTTTTCAGCACCCATTTGAGTGCTGAAAAGTAGAACTTTTCAGCATTTATTTTGAAAAGTGTTGCTATTCGATTCTGTTATTTTTGGTACAGAAAAGTAGGCTATTTCGTCGTTCAAGAATGACAGGAAAAGTAAATAGTTTCACGACGGAATTGCAAGAAGAAATTTTTCTAAACAAAATTCAAAACAAATTTCACTTTGTCTGCGCTCGGCTCCCCCCCAAATCAATCAACAAAGTGCATACATTCTCGATCGCCGCCGCACACTTTGATTTGTGCATTTTTCTTGCCGTCTTCTTCTTGTTTTATGTTTGCGTAAGATTTTGTGAATGAACCGCCGAGACTTGTTGGTGGTGTGAGATTTTTTTTTCTTCTTCTTCTTCATTCAAGCTGTCAATTCAAGCCGATTAAGTTCAGTGCAAACAAGGGGCTACTCGAAAAAAAACAACTTTGTTTACATTTTTGTTGATACCGTGTTGTTTTGTGTGTGTTTGTGGTGAGCAGCTCTGGACTCTGGTATTCAAAATTGGTTGGTTTTCTTTTTCTTACTACTAGTTTTTTTTGAGTAGGAAAACAACTTTTGAATGTGAGTTGGTGGCCATCTTGGGGGTTGAATACAAATTCGGACAATTTTATAGCCCCGACGAGGGTTTCATTCACAGAAATTTGCTACGTGATAACTTTTGAATTTTTATTTTTCGGTGGTCTTTTCGGTTGAACTTATTTTTAATTGCCCACCCAAATGGTTGCGCATCAGTGTTTAATTGTTGTGTTCAAAAATGAAGACAATCTCGTCTAGATCAAATTACGCGATCACGATAAAGCAAAGTGAAGAGCACTGACGCACTAATAAGACTTAAATTAGCCGCAAATTTGGCCCATTTGAACCCTTACGAAAAAAAAAACCAACCACCAAAGAAGACAACAATCCGAACCCAGATAAATGAGACCTAGATAACGAACGTTGGAATTCTTCGGGCTCTGGTAGCAAACACGCAACCACACAAAACAGATTGACTGGCCCCGATAATGGACATATTTCGAATTCCAAACTTAACATTCATCACATGAGGCTGTTTGAGCGTTAGTTTGCTGGATTTGGTTGACTGAAGTTTAGCGCCATCAAAATTAAGTTCGGTTGAATGCCTGAATTTAAAGTAATTTAAAATAAACATATTTTAAGTTATTCCAAATGTTGCTCGAGGTTTTGTACTGCTTGATTTTTCTGTCCCCTAAAAAATATGAAAAAAGAATAATAAAAATTAAAAAATAAATAAAAATAAAATAATAATTTAAAATAATAATATTTTTGTATTTTTAAAAAAGTTAATTAAAAATCGTAAATTTTTTCCGTTTCACATTCTCTGAGTAGTCCTCATCAATACCTACAATTTTGCCGAAGACACAAAATCGATCAGATTTTTTTTTCTTTTTCGTACCTTTTTTGTATGGACAGCTGCCAAAATTATATGGAGACTTGTACAGGTGAACCAATGGCACAAAATGGCTTCTTTGGTCATAGGGAAGGACCTCACATATTTGAACAAAATCAAAGATTACAAATGAAATCTATTTCCGGTTTTGAGGAGAATTGCTTACTTTTTCGAATAATAAATTCTTGAAATGATTATTGCTTTGAATAATAATCCTAAAATTATTTCTAACAAAAAAACATTTCATGCAAATCACGTCCAAGCACGATGACAAAGCAAAAACGAATCATATTTTCAAACCTCCTCCAAATAGCTGAATGAATGAAATCGTGCGCTCTGGCAAGACTTCTTCATCTATTTATGTGCTCGTTGTTGTTTTATTCATTTCAAGAGTTGCGTAAAATTTATTTGTTTTTCACGCCATTATGATTGTCACCGCCGCCGGTCGTTGTCTTTTTCGTCGATTAAAAAGTACTACGCTAAAAAAAAACAAGTTGTGAAGAACAAAAAACAGTTCCGAGTTTCTTGTCATGTGTTACGCACTTTAGAGAAGAAGAAAAATGAAATGAAGTGTCGGTCTAACGATTGATCTTGGGGGAAGAATGAAAATAAAAATAAGAATGAAGGAACTGTTTTGAATAGAGCACGATGTTGGATTATTGTCAACCACGACGATAAAATGATGCTATGAAACGAGCTTGTATGTATTTTTTTATGATCGATAGAACAAGTGTTTATATTTTTTATTGAAGTCGGAAATTTGATATATTTTTTAATTGTTATTTTGACGATTGCGTATTTCGAAGAATTTTGAATCCAAATAGCAAACAATTAATTTTTCAAATTTATTTCCCAGTTATTCTTTAATTAATCTTATGGCGTTTAATTTTTTTCAACAAAAATAAAATTTATTGTAGTTCAATTTCAATTTAGCTTTTAATTTAATGAAACACAATAAAACTGTTCAATTTTGAATTTATTAGAAGAAAAAAATTTCTAAGAATTTTGAAGAATTTTAGCAATTTTTTAAGAATTTTTAAAGATATTTTTAGATTTTTAAGATTAAAAAAAAATAAAGAACTTTTAAGAATTTTTGAGACTTTTTCAGAATTTTTAAGAATTTTTCAGAATTTTCAAGAATAAAAAAAAAATAAGATTTTTTAAGAACTTTTAAGAATTTTTACAAATTTTTAAAAATTTTAAGAATTTTTGCAATTTTTTTAATTTTTTAAGAATTTTAAAGAATTTATTAGAATTTGGAAGAATTTATAAGAATTTTTATAATTTTTTCATAAATTTTTATGAATTTTAAAATTTTGAAGAACTTTTTAAAATTTATAAGAATTTTTATGAACGTTAAAGAATTTTTATATAAAAAAATCTGAATTATTCGCTCTACAGCATTGCCTTGTCGTTCTCGATAGCGAGATTCCTACTCGAAATAAGGTGTCCGAAGGCTTGATTATTGATTTTTTAAAGAATTTTTAATTTATTTTTAAGAAATTTTAAGAATTTTGAAGAATTTTGAAGTATTTAAAGAATTTGGAAAAATTAAAAAAAAAATTAAGAATTTTAAAGAATTCTAAAGAATTTTGATGATTTTTTGAGACTTCATAAGAATTTAAAAAAAATAAGAATTTTATAGAATTTTAAAGAATTTTTAAGAATTTTTAAGAATTTTTAAGAATTTTTAAGAATTTTTAAGAATTTTTAAGAATTTTTAAGAATTTTTAAGAATTTTTAAGAATTTTTAAGAATTTTTAAGAATTTTTAAGAATTTTTAAGAATTTTTAAGAATTTTTAAGAATTTTTAAGAATTTTTAAGAATTTTTAAGAATTTATAAAAAAATCAGAATAAAAAGAAAATATTTTTAAACTATTTAAAAAGATTTTGAAGAAATTTAAAGAACTTTAACTACATAAGATTTGTTAAAGAATTTTGAAGAATTTTACATCATTTTGAAGAATTTTGAAGAAATAAAAAAAAGAATGTTTTTGAAGAATTTTGAGAAAAATGAAGAATTTTGAAGAACTTTGAATAATTTTGAATATTCATGAAAAAATAAAAAAATCAAAAGCTTAGAAGAATTTTAAAGAATTTTAAAGAATTTTGACAATTTTGCCAATTTTGCCAATTTTGCCAATTTTGCCAATTTTTCCAATTTTGACAATTTTGACAATTTTGACAATTTTGACAATTTTGACAATTTTGACAATTTTGACAATTTTGACAATTTTGACAATTTTGACAATTTTGACAATTTTGACAATTTTGACAATTTTGACAATTTTGACAATTTTGACAATTTTGACAATTTTGACAATTTTGACAGTTTTGACAATTTTGACAATTTTGACAATTTTGACAATTTTGACAATTTTGACAATTTTGACAATTTTGACAATTTTGACAATTTTGACAATTTTGACAATTTTGACAATTTTGACAATTTTGACAATTTTGACAATTTTGACAATTTTGACAATTTTGACAATTTTGACAATTTTGACAATTTTGACAATTTTGACAATTTTGACAATTTTGACAATTTTGATAATTTTGACAATTTTGACAATTTTGACAATTTTGACAATTTTGACAATTTTGACAATTTTGACAATTTTGACAATTTTGACAATTTTGACAATTTTGACAATTTTGACAATTTTGACAATTTTGACAATTTTGACAATTTTGACAATTTTGACAATTTTGACAATTTTGACAATTTTGACAATTTTGACAATTTTGACAATTTTGACAATTTTGACAATTTTGACAATTTTGACAATTTTGACAATTTTGACAATTTTGACAATTTTGACAATTTTGACAATTTTGACAATTTTGACAATTTTGACAATTTTGACAATTTTGACAATTTTGACAATTTTGACAATTTTGACAATTTTGACAATTTTGACAATTTTGACAATTTTGACAATTTTGACAATTTTGACAATTTTGACAATTTTGACAATTTTGACAATTTTGACAATTTTGACAATTTTGACAATTTTGACAATTTTGACAATTTTGACAATTTTGACAATTTTGACAATTTTGACAATTTTGACAATTTTGACAATTTTGACAATTTTGACAATTTTGACAATTTTGACAATTTTGACAATTTTGACAATTTTGACAATTTTGACAATTTTGACAATTTTGACAATTTTGACAATTTTGACAATTTTGACAATTTTGACAATTTTGACAATTTTGACAATTTTGACAATTTTGACAATTTTGACAATTTTGACAATTTTGACAATTTTGACAATTTTGACCATTTCAAACTTTTCGAACAAATTCAAATACATTCAAACACTCTAAAAATAACGATGATCGTTTCCGGATGTCAATGGAAAAATTGCCGTAAAATTCGCGCCAAAAGCCCAGTTAAAAACAGAAATGAGAGAAAAAACTATGAATGAATCGCGTTTGCGTCAATAGGATGCTCGTTACATGAATTTCAGACAAAAGCCGTAACCACGGTTTGAGTTGTTTGTCGGTACTTTCAAAACTAATCGCTCAAATACGTACGCGCGCGCACACAGTTAATAAATTATAGTCAAAAAAGAGGTAAATTAAAAAGAAGAGTTTGGTGTGTGTGCAATGAAAGGTAATTTGAGCGCACTTTTTCCAAACATTTTTTTTTCTCTCTCTTTTCAAATCATATCCGTCGGTTTCTGTGGTCAGCCAATTGAGAGGGTGATTATCGACAAGTCTCTTTCTTTTTTTGTAGTTACTTTGCTGGTCAAACGCTCTCGTCAACGGTTCGGTTCCCACGCCGGACGGCGAAGAGCTGATTTTTTTATTCGATTGTCATATTTCCAATAAACCACACCTCTTTTTTTCCCTTTTTGTGGTGGGTTTTGCACTGTAAAAAAAAAACAATTTGTTTTTTTTTATTTGAAGGTCCAAAGTTATATTTAAAAATCGGGAAAGTTTTTAAAAAATATTCAATTCCAAAAAACTATTTAATTTGAATTCTGGTTAATTTCCCTTTACCGTGCAAGAAAAAGAGAAAAGAGGCCCGCGCGAGAGAGAACTCATTCAATAACTCAATTTTAATCGTCCCATCCTCACATCATCGGGCGATTAACGAGACACACGAGCGGAGAATGACAACCAACAATAGAGGAGAGAGAAAAAATCACGGAAGGGGGAAAGATGAAAGGAAAGGCTAGTCTGGTCTGGTCTGGCTAATAGATTTATAATCGAATAAATTGCGCACCCTTTTTTGGGGGGAACTCGCACGCACGAGAGAGTGTCAAACGAAATGGTGTGCGATTGGAGAAGGGGGAACTGTCAAGTGGGGGAAATTTTTTTTGTGGAATTTGATATTTTACTAATGTGCAAACTGTGCAATTTATCCAAATTTTGCATTTTTTTCTTGTTTAAAAATTTCAAATAATTTTTAAAATTATGTTTTTTTTTTCAAAAAAAATTTTTAGGTTTTTTAAGATACTTTTAAATTTTGTTTTAAATATTCATTTAAATATCTTCTTAAATATTTTTCTATAGCATTTTTTGCATATTTTTGGACTCCCAGGTTCGAGCATAAACATGCAATAGATTCCAAAAAAGACCTGGGGGTCGTGGGGATGATTAGATTTTTAGATTTTTTTTTAAATATTTTTAATGTCTTCCTTTAAATTTTGATTTTTTATATTTTATTTTTGAAATATTTTTTTCTATTATTCAAATGCATTTAACTTTTTATTTTGTTTTCTAAGTACCAGGTCAATTTTACAACCTCGCATCAAAATCTAATGTTTATTAGTTTTTTCCAGTCTCTGTTTAAGATGTCGCTCGATTTTCGTTGTATTCAGACTAAAAAAACTGGTGGAATTCATTTAAAAAAAAATCAAGAAATCAAAAAATTCAAGAAATTCAAAAAAAATCGGAATTCAAAAATTTCAGGAATTTCAAGAAATTCAAGAAATTCAAGAAATTCAAGAAATTCAAGAAATTCAAGAAATTCAAGAAATTCAAGAAATTTAAGAAATTCAAGAAATTCAAGAAATTCAAGAAATTCAAGAAATTCAGGAAATTCAAGAAATTCAAGAAATTCAAGAAATTCAAGAAATTCAAGAAATTCAAGAAATTCAAGAAATTCAAGAAATTCAAAAAATTCAAAACATTCAAGAAATTCAAGAAATTCAAGAAATTCAAGAAATTCAAAAAAATTAGGAAATTCAGAAAATTCAAGATTTTTTTTAAATGATAAATTTATACATTTAAAAAAATCAGAATTCAAAAACATTTCAAAAATTCAAAAAAATCATAAAATTAAAAAAAAATTAAGAAATTCAGAAAATTCAAGAAATGTACAAAAATTGAAGAAATTTAGGAAATTCAATCAATTTTAGAAATTCAAAAAAGTCGTGAATCAATTTTTTTTTAAGTTTCGGGATTTTCTTATTTTTAAAATATTAAATAAATTTGAAATTAAATAATAAAAAAAAATAAAAATTTTACAAATTCAGGATATTTAGGGCACCCTGAATTCATCTAGAAACTCCATTCGTAATTTTCAAATTCTTAAAATATTTTAAAAAGTCCTGCTTTAAGCATATGAAAAAATTAGAAATTTGGAAAGTTTATTTTTAATTTAATTAAAAAGAAACTCTATGAGCTTTTTTCGAAAGCTAGAAAGAAATAATTTTTTTTCGACCAGAAAAGACATAAAACTTAAAAAATATATTCATAAATTTATTAATAATTAGTAAATTTACTGTAATAGCAAAACTCACAAATTTTTGAAAAGGACAAATAAACAATTTTTCAATTTTTGGATATTTTTATATTTTTTAAACCATCTAGATCCAGAGGTATTTGATAAAACCCAAAAAGAAAAAAATAGAAAACATTGTTTGTTGAACCTTTGCAAATAATTTTGTGATAATTTAAGTTACAAAATATTGAAAATTGAGCTTGATTTTTCATGTTTTTTTCTATTTTTGCCTGTCTATTGACCTTGACCAGAGCTGAGGGAAAAAATATGTACAATTTGTACCAGCCTTATCTGAAAACAAAATTATCAAAAAAAAAAAAAAAGGAAAAAAAATAAATTTATTCCACTTGAAAAAAACCTAATATTGAATTTTTTGTAACAAAAATGACTTTACAATATTTTGTGATTTTTTCAATAGAAAAAGATTTTTTGCAAAAATTGCTTTTATATCCCTGATTTTTTGATTAATTTTTTAAGGGTGAGGCAACAACATTCAAGAATATTTTTTATGACCTCATCTTTCAAAAATATACCTTTTTTTATTATTTGACTTTTTAGAAATTTACACAAATACTTTAAAAATTACTTTGGTTGGTTGGTGTTAGGTAACAAAATTAAACTCGCTTAATTTACTTGCTTTTCTGTGTAATTTCACATATTTTACATACATCTATGTAAAATCACATGGAAAAGAAGGTTCAACCATCAATGTTATCAACCATTTTTAAACCAAGCATTAAACATTTTTTTACCTTGTTACTGAAGAGTAGACTTATACTATGGAAATTTTTTTAAAAATTTAAATTAATGTGAAATAAAAGTGATTTTGAAAGTTGATACTTTTTAGAAGGTTCGATTCGTTCCAAAGCGCCCAAACAACACGGTCATTTTTGTTTTCCGAACTCTACCGCATCTATTATTACTAGTTTTTGTTTTGTTCGAAATTCCCTCCCCCCCAGCTATAGCCTATCCGGTACCGTCCCGCTAATGGGACTTTAAAGGCCGTAAATTTGAACCGACAAAATATTGGAACCACAACACACCACCGGGGGGGAACGGCGCGGGATGTTTCCTAATTTTGGTGTTTTTTAAAGTTTTATTATTATTTTTTTCGGTGGATCAGGTGACCGAAAGTGTTTTGTTTTGCTACTCTAAAATGGGGACGCGCTTGTGTGTGGGCTGAAAAGTTATTGTTATGGGGAAAATTTAAATCGGACCGCCATCGTTTTTTGACCATAAACTTTGTGAACAATTCATTAGATGGTGGCTCATCTAATAAATTCACGAAATGGGGAATTTTTTATGGTTTATTTTGGCGCTTTTTGGAATTTTAAATTTTGAAATTTGAATATTTCCTAAAGTTTCATCAATTTTTCTAATTAAATTTCCCTCAACCTTCACGGAGCAACTTTGTGTATCGTCCGGTTTCGCTCGCAGGTTTTCCCCCGGTGGCAGAGCCAATTCCAACCGAGCAACAACGATCAGGAATTCCGTTACATTCCATTCAATATCTCGCGTGAACCGAGCAAACAGAGCGAAGATCGCGGCTGGGATTCACGAGGTCTGACCAACCAACCAGCAGAGTCAGTAAAGTGAAAAGACCGATGATCGTTCTGCTCCGTGAACGGACCCCAAATCGCGCAGCTTCCCAAAGTGTTTGAGAGCGCAGTTTAGAAATCCCCGGCTAAACCAAGAGGAGAAGAGTTCAGGGCAAGAGGCGCGTGATCATCGCTTTGGCCATCGGAATCTTCGTCGTCGTTTACCCATTTGGGTAGGGGAGAGTGGAAATAAATTTCCAAAAATTAGAATAACCAATTGATGAATTGCATTTTCGCGTTAACTCAAATTGAAAAAAAAAAATGCCTAAAGAATTTACCGAACATGAACCAGAACTCCACGCTCCCCTATCGGGGAGATCGGCGCTTCTCTGAATGGAGCCACATTTGCCCCTGTTTTTACCACCCTCCAAAATCCCCTTCCCACCAAGATTCACCCCCCAAGTGGAGGCCGTTTGACGTCATTGGAGAAGATGACCGGAATTCCACACCCGGCCACCACGGCCGCAACCTCCCAGGAAAAAGAAGAAATTGAAGAAGATGAACCAGCCTCGCAAAACGAGCCGCCTTCTGCGATTTCGATTCGATCGCGAGGAGGTACCTTTTATTACTGGCTGTTGCCTTAACCCTTAAATGCCAGAATAATTATTTAGTGTATTAACGTGACATCGTTGCCTTAAAATCATTTTTTTCCTAATAAAAGAATTGTACTTTAAACTAGCTGTTTAACGCTGAACAAATCAACAAAATCTAACTTTGAGGGGTTCTGTAATTTCGCTTAAGTAATGAAATTTCATGGCAGTGTTGCCAAATAATCAAATTGTATCCCTCATCGGAATGCTATTTGAAGATCATGTTCAAATATGCGTCGATGTGGAAGTCATTTTCGATTGAATTGAAGGTTGAACTGAATCAACTTTCACAAATTCTAATAGTTTACCTAAGGTGCTAATGACTTTTGATAGTGTTGCCAGATAATAATACTTTTTATATTTCATCCGGAATTTAATTTGATACATCAATACATTTTCCTCCTCTTGGAAAAAAAAATCAGGAAGCTAAGAAAATTATTATTTTGCTGAGATATGGTCTTGCAAACATTTAAAATTACCTAAAAATTTAAGTTCTACTCAATTGAACCTCAATTTTCAAACGATGATGAAAATCATCAGATTTCAATGTTAAAAAGTTTAACTTGTGTGAAATTGTCCAAAACTTTTGAAAAAATTATAAAATGATTTTTAAAATAACGACTTTAAAAGGGCTAATCATATTAAATAATGATTTTTGAGGGTAATTGCGGAAATTAGCATGGCTTGTTAAAGAAATTATCGTTGATAAAATTAGCGTTTTACGAATAAAAAATATTTCGTTATAAAATATACTCAAAATATCAAAATTTGCAATATATATTAGATGTATATTCACTTCACTTGCACAAAATACGGAGTTTTTTGAAAATCCTCAAATATTTATAATTTGCAATATGGGAATCAAACAAAATGAAATTTTGCACGCATTATCATTTTATTAGAGTTTTTTTTTGTAAAATACTAAAATTTTCGTAAAATACTGTTTTTTACGAAATTATCTAAATTTTTTTATATCACAATGGGGCTTTCAAACGAAGCAAAGTTTTGATTCCATTCTCAATATATTCATGTGTTTTTTTAAATAGTCAAATTATCAAATGATCACAAATTTCCATATTTTTCCGAAAAACACTATTTTTTCTTTATAATTTGCAATATGAATTACAAACGAAGCAATGTATTTTCACTTAATCATAGTTTTGTTTTTTTTTTGGTAAAATATTACAATTTTCACAATATTTTTAATTCCATAAATTTTATTAAATTTTTAGATTTTTTTGAATAAGGTATTTTGTGAAAATTTTAGTATTAAAAAAAAACTCTAGTAAAATTAAAAATTCGTTCAAATTCTTTGGATACCCAAATTTTAACATTTTCAAAATCTGGGTATTTAAAAAATATTATATTTTTTGAAAAAAAATAAAAATATATTTGACAAAAAAATTAAGTGATAATGCATTCAAAATTTAGATTCATTTGATACCGAAATTTCAAATTAAGAAAATTTGAGTATTTAAAAAACACCGTATTTTGTGAAAATTTGAGTATTTCTCAACAAACCTAAATAAAGTGGGAATGCATACAAAATATGGCTGCGTTTGATACCCATATTTCTAATAATGAAGATTTGAGTATTTTTGAAAATAAAAATAATCAAAAAATTAACGCAACAGAAACAGTAAACACAGAAATATTGAACCAAGTAACATGAGAAGTATGATTTTTTCTTATCTAAAAAAGATTAAAATTACATGAAGGACTGCAATCATTACTAATAACAAACAATATGGGAAAAAATTATAAAACATGCATATTCTCTCAAAAAATAGAAGAAAAGTTTCTGAATCATTTATCAAACAAAAATACAAGAGAGGTTAATTTTACAGACTAAAAGTATTAATTTTCTTTGTCAATAAATTTGTACAATTTGGATATTTAATTCCAAAAAAAGATATTTTTAAACATTCATTTTAATTTGTTTAAACATTAAAAAAACAAAGGGATTTTTTTTGTAATTATCCAAGCTTGCTCGATAAAGGAACGAAGAGAGGTATCAAATGTTTTCAAATCATAAAGAAAATCCGTTTTTTATTGTACCAACATATTTCTACATCACGACAAATCGTTCTTTTAACATCTTAAAACTGCTCAACCATGATTTCGAAGCGCCTTGATACGGTATGTCGGATCAGAATCCTCTCTGCGATTAACTCGGTGCAGTAGGGCTGGCCACTTTAATTTTTTGTTATATATTTTCGGGTGTTTTCGTGTTTAATGCAAGTATTAATATTGAAACAATAAATTGGGTGCAAAGTTACAAAAAAATGCGAAATTTTGATAAAAAAGTTAGGTTATTGCAGATACAAAAAAACACATAAAATGTCTCATAAAATGACAAATCTCGCAATTTTTTACAACAAAGTAACAAAAAATCGCAGAAAATTTTGAAACTTATTTTGTATTTGTTTCGATGAAAAATAGGGTAATTCTGAATTCAGGCTGCAAATTACTGAAAAACACATATTTTTTCGAATGTTCTAAATTGAAAGGGGTCATACCGCTTCACCGTCACGAGGTATCGGAAACGGACCTCGGATTTGTGATCAGGGAACAAAATTTGGAAAATTACCCGTTTAATTAATATCGTCAATAAAAATGTAAAAATTATAAATAGAACAATTTTTGTTCTAATTTTATGCCGATTTTTTTTATTTTCATTAGAAAAAATAACTTAATTTTGAGACCTGCCCAGAAAGGAAACAAACATAGATCAAAAATATGCAGGAACTTTATAAGAAACCCCAAACTTTAAAATTTAAAAAATTTAACTTAAAAAGCAAAATTGATCATTTGAGGGTTAAGGGGAAGTTCATCTATACCTCTCTCCTCTTTCGATTTTCTGCAAATTCATGCCTCCCTCCCCCCCCCCCTCCCATCTGCTCTCGTGGTGGGTTTGCAAAAATCTTTTCGCGAAAACCATTTATGGAAACCCGCGTGAAGGAATTTGCTCTCTCTCTCTCTAATGCACATTGTGGGATTGGAGCTGGGCCGTGAATTCGCGCGTTCAAGAGTTGTTATTAGTTGGGAGGGAGGTTTTTTTTTCTTAGGCGTTCATCTATAATCCCTTATTGCTCAATCGGACGGCTTTTGGGAGGGGGTTTTTTGAACCCGGAACTATTTTTTTTCCCCTTGAGCCGCGGTTATTTTTCTTTTTGGGGCTGCCACCGTCGTCGTCGTCGTGGTGGCTTTTGAGGCTGCTGATTGACACCTTTAGTGCTTTTTTTTGGTGGGGTGGCTGGGGGAGGGGGAGGAAGTCAGGGGGTGATGCCAAGTCAGTCATTCAGCCTAAAGGTGGAGGAATTTGGGGCCTGAAACTCTGTGGGAAATATTGGTTGATGGATTGTGAGCGATTGGAATGTAGGAGAGTGGCAAATGCAGATAACTGGATGTTATAAATTGAGCTGATTAATACTTTATGAGACTTTTTTTCAAATCTGATTGATGGAACAGTTAAAGATTCAAGACTTTAATATTTAAGAAACAATAATGTACATAGTTTAACCTTATATTTGAATAACAATTAAAATTTTGTATTTTTTTAATTCATTTTGTTCTAGGTGATTTTTTTTCAAACGGAATTTTTAAGGTCTTTCCGATAACGATAATCTATCGTCTTCATTATTTCGATAATTCTATCTCTGATAATCTTATCGACGATGTCGGACGAAAATTCAGTTTTCTATTTACCCTAAAATTGACCTAAACCAACCATATTATGTTAAAATTCCAATTCTTTCACTAAGATTTTTTTTTAAATAATCTAGTTAGGCCGTTGCAAAAACAAGCCATGGTTTCAATATTTGAATGTAAAAAGTGTTTTAAAATGCGTTGTAATTAGTTTCCAAAATATCTTAATAATGACGAAACAATTTTTTTGCGAATATAAAAGTTTTTGTGGTGCTGTACATCGGAATTTCATAAAAAATCAAAACATTATTATCAATGCAGAAAAATGCATTTTAGATTGTTTTCAGTTGATAAGACTTCTATTTTCATTAAAATTTGAAAAAATGCCCCCTGGTTTATGGACCAATTTTCATGAAAATATGTTATTAAATACTATTTATTTTTCATGAAATACAGATTTTTTTAGAAAATACTCAAATTTCTTTATTTGCAATATGAGAACTAAACGATATGAAATTATAAATGCATTTTCACTGTAAAGGAGCACACCAACCAGAGCTTTTGCACCCGGATTTTTGTTACTGACATTTTAATTTCTTCAAAACTACAGAACTATCGATATATTTTTTTATTCATCCCTTAAAGTGCTGCCTACAAAATAGTTTACAACAAAATTTGGCTATTTTTACAATTTGATTTTTGCAGGATTGGGTTCGTAAGTTTGACAACTTTGGAATAAGAAGACAACAACTTCTTTGGTTGCTGTGCACCCTTAATTTTTTTTGTGACACAAAATAACGTATTTTTCTAAAATACTCAAATTTCTTTGATTCGCTATATTTTCTTAAGAAAATTTTTGCAATATGGTTATCAAACGAAGTGAAATGTTCAATTTTTTTTTCAGCTTATTCAAGTGTTTTTATTTTGGAAAATACTCATAGTTTCACAAATTACCTTTTTTTTCTAAAACACTAAAATTTTCATAATTTGCAATTTGCAATTTGTTTATCAAACGACGTGAAATTTTGCTCACGTTTTCGCATTATTTAAAAAAAAATCGTAATATACTAAAATTTTCATGAAATACCATATTTTTATATTATTTTTTTTATGATTTTTAGTATAAGTATCAACGAGTGTCTAAGTATTTCTTGCAAACATTCAAGTTTTTACAAATTCCCATACTATTAATATACCGTTTTTTCTGTTGAAATTTGAGAATTTTTGAAAAACAAGGCATTTTGTGATAATAACTTATTTCACAAAAAAACAAACCCGGCATACACAATTTTGTTCGTTTGATGACCATATTTAAAATATTCAAAAAAATTTTTTTTAAACCCGCATATTTAAAAAAAAACTATTCTATATCAATACTGCATTCAAAATTTCGATTTAGTATTCATATTGCGAATTAAGAAAATTTCAATATTAATTAATTTGTTATTTTTTAGTATATATGTTTCAAAACTTAATAAATCATAAAAAAAAGCAAATTTCTTTATGAACCAATTCCAGCTGAAATCAGTAATTTTTCTGGTACTTTTGTACCCGACCCTCTCCGATTTCAATGAAACTTTGTAGACATGTTACCCTAGGCCTATATAAGCCATTTTGTGTGTATGGAGCCAATTGTACTCGAAAATAATATTTGAGAAGGGCGAAAGTTATTTATATATTTTTGTATTTTGCAATTTAAAAATTACTGTATCTCGAAGCTGTTGCATCGTATCAAAATGTGTTCAAAGACAAACTTGTAGGAAATTCGACTGGCTTCATGAGAAAAACAATACACTGAAACAAAAATACACGCCACTTCTATGAGATTTTTAATTATTAACTATAAAAGTAAAATTTTAAGGATGGTATGTCTCTCCTAATAAATGCAAAAATCATTTACTAAAACTGTTTTTTTGAAAAGTGGTCTTAACGTCAAATTTTTTAAAAATTGATAATGGAAATCGATTTCCCAGACAGTTTTAAATAAAAAACTCTATATTGATCATTGTCGTAAGTCCATTCCTTGGGAAGATACAGCGGTTTTAAAAATAAATATTAAAACGAGGCAAATTGAAAAGTTCTCAAAGGCAAACTTATGGGCAATTGGACGAGCCTTCCGGTAAAAATATTTACAAGACTGAAAAATCAAGTCTGTCATATAGAAATTGCCAAAAACCACAAAAAAATCAATTTTTTCGACATTTTTATTTTTAAAACCTCTGTATTTTCCCAAGGATTTGACATAGGACAATGGTCTATATGGAGATTTTTATGTAAAATTGTCTGGCAAGTCGTTTCCCACTATCGGAATTTAAAAATTTTTACGTTTAGACCACTTTTCAAGCTAGCAAGCAGTTTTAGTAAATGATTTTTGTATTTTTTAGGAGAGACATACCATCCTGCATTTTTCGTGAGTCTCTTTGTAACATCTTAGGCTATTTTCACAAAAATTTTGAACGAAAAAAAAATCGTGACACCACTTTAAATTTCAACATTTATAATTAAAAATCATAAAATCTCATAGAAGAGGCGTGTATTTTTGTTTCAGTGTATTTTTTTTCAGATAGCCAGTTGCATCGAGATACAGTAATTTTTAAATTTCAAAATACAAAAAATTATAAATAACATTCACCCTTCTCAAATGTTATTTTCGAGTACAATTGACACCATATAACATGTCTACAAAGTTTCAATGAAATCGGAGAGGGTCGGGTACAAAAGTACCAGAAAAAATCTTGATTTGAGCTGGGATTGCTCTATGGAAGCTTTGAAATCAATGTTAGATAATTTGCTTCAGATAATCGAATCACGAAATTGTTATTTTTTTGTTGTCTTATTTTTGATTGTTGAGCTTAGGTAGGATCCCTGCACAGTTCAGACTAGATTATCTGAAGGTTTGTTTGGGCCAAAAAAACAAAAAAAATCCTTTTTTTTCTTATTTTTACATCAAATTTGAGTTCTGCGATTTCATTTTAGTCAAATTAAAAAATGCATTTTTTTTTTAATTTCTTTACCCGAGCAAACGGTGATAATTTTGGAATAACATTTTTTTGATATTTGAAAATACTAGACCAATAACATTTTTTTGTTATTTATAACAATATTTGTTATTCGTCGTTATGATTTTTTTGTTATTCGATTTTTATTGTAATAACAGACTAATGACGTTTTCGGTTATTCTTCGAACAAATTTTTGTTATTATTTTTTATAATTTAAAAAACAAATCCGATCATCCCAATAACAGTTGGAGTTATTCTTCCATAACAAAAAATGTTATTTCCAAGTTGTTTTGGCTTTCAATTAATATCAGACCAATAAACAAATTTGTTATGATAACATAAACTGTTGTTCAACTCTTATGCAAAAATGGAATCGAATATTCCATTCCAATATGGCGTTCAAAATGGCTGCGATGAAGTAATGAAAATATGCATTTTGTGATTAAACTATTCAAATTTGACTAAAACGGGGTTCCAGATCTCAAATTTTATGTTAAAATAAGAAAATAAAATTTAAAACTTTTTTTTCTTTATTTGAAGATATAACTTAAAAGAAAATGGAGGATAATTTTGGCAAATGATATTCGCTTGAGTAAATTTAGCAAATTAATTTAATTCCAAGAAATCTTTAATTTAAAAAATGTCCCATTGGGCAAGCGTTTCAAACTAGTTTTCACCTCAACAACAATACCCTCCTTCTTAAACTCAATAAATTAGTCTGCTCCGTTGCCGCAACGAGTCACAACTGATTGATCATCTCTGCCCATGTTAGCACATTTCTGTGGCCGTTTTTGGGAGCCACAGAGCAAAACCTGCCTGCAGAGCCCCACAGGGAAAGAATTCCAAAAATGTTCCGTTCATTCAGCTCTTTCTCCTTTTCTTCTTCAAGTGCAACACACAACATGCTTAAGCCCAATACCAACACAAGGCAACAACGCAAGTTGATCTTTCGTGAATGAAACAGTTTTTCTCTCTCTCTCTCTTTTGTATTGAGAGAGAGAGGGAGCTTTTGAATGTTTTTAGTTTGATTTTTTTAGGTTTTCATCAAACATTTTTAATGAGATATTTTTCAATAACAGTTTTGCAAATTTAAATGATTTTAAATAAGATGCAGTTTCCATCCAAACCAAGATGAGAGCATTCAAGCAAAAAATAAATAAAACAGAGAGAAAGTATAAATGCCAAAAGCAGCACGATTTGAGGAGAAGGCAAAAAAAAGCATGAAAAGTGAACGATTGAAAGCAGAAGAAAAAAGCAGAGAAACAAAAACGAAAAGATAAAATATATATATTTAGAAAGAAGAAAGCAAAGAAGAGAACGAACGCTCAAAATGAGCACGTGAGAATGGAATGTGGAAGTTTGGAGTTCGAGGGCCAATTTTTCTGCCACTCTCTCTTCTCTCTGTTTTTTTTTATGTGTCTCTCTCTCTCGCTCACTCGCAAACTACTTTTAAGCTGTGTTTTAGTTAAAGAGCTTTGTCGGGGTTTGTATTTTTTTTTCTGCGCGATTCGCAAAGATGATGATGATGCTGGGAAGTTGTTGAGCAAAAAAATAAAATAAAAAGGCATAATGCCAAAAGTGGAAGGCTTCAACCATTTGAGCCGATATGTGTGTGTGTTGGCCTCCGTTTCTCTCTCTCACTCTTCTAATGGTGAATGAAGTAATTGAGCGATTTAAACTGGATTTGCGGGATGAAAGCTGTGCTGAAGCATTTGGTTAGTTGAGGTTATTTAGGATGAAATTTGCGATGAGTATATAAAATTTTTTCAATTTATATTGTGATATTTATTTTTAAATTTCAATTGAATATTTCAACTCTAAAAAAAAACTCAAAAAATTTCAGGATAAAAATCAGATATACTTAAGTACTACAAATAATTGAAGCAAATTGCGTCAGCCATTCATGCAAGCCAATTTTTCCTCTTTATGAAGCACATTCTTAGACATCAGTTTACGAGTTGCTCAACACCGATTAAAGTGAATAACTGTGTTTATGCTACGCATCGCGTTTATTGAATGTTTTGCACATTTCGCAAAAACAAACAATGTAAATAAATCGAATGGAAAAAATGTGCAAAAGTTGACAGAAGAAAAACAAATAGAATTCAACAAGCAGTTGCTTTGTGTTTTGTTGACGGTGTTCAATTACGCCAACCTCGAGTCTAGACTGTTGGCCGAGGGAAGGTTTCACCATTTCCTCCAAAAGATCATTGGCCGTTCAATTCTAATTAGATATTTTTTTTTAATTTTAGGACAATCAAAAGGATGACGTGTGCCCGATCTGTCCGGCGGAAACGGACGAACGGGTGAACGGGACCCGGAAGCAGTGCCCGAACGCCACCAAGGGCCTAACGACGCAGCTGGCGGTCACGTCCGGCGACAGCAAGATGGCGAAGAAGCTCTGCTGGAACAGCAAACACTGCCAAAATAGTGAGTAATTGTAGCTTTTTATTTAATCTTTCGAATTGTATATTAGTTTCTGAGATTATTTCACGTTTGTTAATTTATGCAAAAATGATGTTTTAACTCAATCAAGCTAAAATTTACGATTGTTGCTACTTTTAAATAAAAACAAATTTTCAGGATTTTTCAACAAAGTCTTAATTTTGAAACTCACAGAAATGATACTTTACTATTTTTTTTATTTCCTTTTTTCAACAAAAAATGAAATTTACAAAAAACAGTTTTTTTTGTATGTTCTAATTTACTCAAAAAAGCAATACCTCTGACTCAAGGCGGTTTCAAAAATAAAAAATCACAAAAAAAGCAAAAAAACTGGAAATTTGGTTTTTTGAACCTTTAAAAAAATAAAATAAAATAAAAATAACTCCAGAACTGAGCAAATCTGTACGAAAACGGTATATTTCTTAATTTTTATTTTTTGTATTTTTTAATCCGACTGAAACTTTTTTGGTGCCTTCCCGAGCAGACGGAAATAACGTGGGAATAACATTTTTTGTTATTTGAAAATACTAGGCCAATAACATTTTATGTTATTTATAACAATATTTGTTATTCGCCGTTATGATTTTTTTGTTATTGGTTTGTTATTGCAATAACAGACTAATAACATTTTCCGTTATTCTTCGAACAAATCTTTGTTATTCTTTTTTGTTATTTTAACAACTAATCCGATCATCCCAATAACAATTGGAGTTATTCTTCCATAACAATAAATGTTATTCCAAAGTTGTGTTGGCATTCAACCAATATCAGACCAATAACAAATTTGGTTATGATAACATAAACTGTTAATAAGCTCTTATGCAAAAATGGATTTTGTATGAATATTCCATAACTTTTTTTGTTATTTTAACAGTATTTGTTATTGAAATGGCATGAATTTTGTTATTACCGTCTGCCCGGGTTCGGTATACCCAAAGAAGCCATTTTGCATCATTAGTTCGTTCATATAATTTTCCATACAAATTTGGCAGCTGTCCATACAAAAATGATGCATGAAATCTTTTGAATGAATTTTTTGATCGATTTGGTGATTTCGGCAAAGTTGTAGGTATGGATGTGGACTACACTGAAAAAAAAATATACACGGTAAAAGAAATGGTGATTTTTAATTTCACTTTTTGTCACTAAAACTTGATTTTGCAAAAAAATACATTTTTTATTTTTTTTCATTTTCTGATATGTTTTAGAGGACATCAAATATCAACCATTCAAAAATTTCCAGAATGGACAAAAAATCTTTGACCTAATTATGAATGTTTTAATCAATACAGTTTTTTTTTTCAAAAAATCGAAATATTGGTAGCAAAAATTTTTCAACTTCATTTTCGATGAAAAATTAAATTTGCAATCAAAAAGTAATGTAGTGAAATTTTGATAAAGTGCACCGTTTGCAAGTTTTAGCCATTTTTAGGTAACTTTTTTTCAAAATAGTCACAGTTATTCATTTTTTTTATTAATGCTTATGTTTGCCACCTTCGAAAAAAAAAAAAATGTTTGAAGAGCTAAGAAAATTCTCAATATTTAACTTTTTGGAACTTTGTTGATACGACCTTTAGTTGTTGAGATATTGCCATGCACCCAAAGGAAATATATAGCTCAAAATCTGCAGCAGTGGATTTGCTACAGAAAATGTTACATTTTATAACAGTTTTTGCAGCAAGCTCATAGCTCAATTTTGCCCGCTTGTAAACATGTCAACGATCTGCAGTTCTCACCAACACATAGAATGCTGGCGCGTACCCGCGCAACACTCCAGAGAGAACAATATGTTCGCGCTCTGTCCCTCACAATTCATCAAGCGTCCATGGCGCTGTGGTAGCGTGTCGGATCAGCAACCTAGAAGATGATGGTTCAATCCTCGTTCTGTTAAGATTTTTTTTTCTGCAATACAATCATTCAGCCGTCGGTAATGTCGATAATTGTCGGTAACGGGCAAAAATGTCATACCCCTATATCGCAAAAAATGCATGAGGACAGATTTCATGCAGATTCTGATATACTTTCATGCCGCCATGCATCACAATCATGCGACCGCCGGTTGGGTGTGCAAAAATTTAAAAACAGGAAAATTGATGTTTTCTAAGTCTCCCCCAAACAACCCATCATTTTCTAATGTCGATATCTCAGCAACTATAAATCCGATTTACAATGTTAAAATATGAAACACTCGTGAAATTTTCCGAAATTTAAAATCAAGACTTACATATCAAAAGGGCCAAACATTCAATGTTTGTTTTGAAATGTTAGTTTCGTTTTTAAATTTTCGAAAATATTGTTTCTCATATTGAATAACTGCGACTATTTTGAAAAAAGTTATCTTAAAATGGCTATAACTTGCAAAGTACTTTTTGATTGCAAGTTCGTTTTTACATCGATTTTTTGAAAAAATCTGTATTGATTTCAAAAATCATAATTCGGTCAAAGATTTTTTGCCCATTCTGGAAATTTCTGAAAAGTTTGAATCTGATGTCCTCTAAAACATATAAAAAAATTAAAAATAAAGTTTTTGTTGCAAATCAAGTTTTAGTGGCAAAAAGTGAAATTAAAAATCACCATTTTTTTTATACCGTGTATTATTTTTTCAGTGTAGTCCATATTCATACCTATTACTTTGCCGAAGACACCAAATCGATCAAAAAATTCCTTCAGAAGATACAGATTTTTGAATTATCACATATCATTTTTGTATGGACACCTGAAAAAATTGTATGGAAAATTATATGGACAAACTAATGATGCAAAATGGCTTCTTTGGGCACCAAAAAAGTTTCAGCCGGATTAAAAAAATACAAAAAATTAAATAAAAAAAGACTGATGTGTAGAGAACTGCTCAACTTATGAATAAAAGAGTAGTATCAATAGATAGTTTCCCGAAGAAAAGATTTTTGAAAAATTCTTGAATATATAAAAATTGCTTCAAATGTTTTTTTGACGGTATTTTTTTTTATTATTCAAAAGTTTAGTTAATCTTTAGAATTTCGCAATTTTTTTTGAAGATTTTTTAGTTTTTTTTTCATTCAATTTTGAGGGCTGGTCATACAAAATGGGCATGTTAATATTCGAAAAAACTGTGTCTTGAGAAGGGATTTCTCAGAAAAAAAGTTGGCACAAAAAATATTTTCCGATTTTCTAATTTGATTTTTTATCGCTCAAAGGTGAATTTCCAAAATAGGTATTTTTTTTATTCATTCTAAGAGTTTAAACTTTGTAAAAAAAAAGATTTCATCTAATAAACCTTTTTTTTGATCGCAATCAATATATTGGAAAAGAAGGGCTCGATTTTCAATTTAAAATGATATTTTTTGGGAAATTTACTGCTCTTTTTAATAAAAATAATTTCAAAATTGTCAAATCAAGAACTTCTTTTAAAATACTTATTGTTGACAATTTAAAATGCTAGTCCAGATTTAAAAATTTCAAAATATTTTTTTATTGAAAAGAGCAGAAAATTTCACAAAATAAACACATGTTTTCAATAAAATATGTCTTTTTGTTATAGCTGGATTATTTTACACTACAAACTCCAAATATATTTTAAAGCATTTCAAAATTTTGCGTCATTTTATACTCATACTGCAAACTATAAAAAAAATAGTTTTGTTTTCATGAAAATGTGTCCACGTGGTTTATGGATGGTCCCTTGAAATTTTTGGATGTTGTGGAGACAAAATCTTCGTTCTGTTTTTCAAACACTTGGCTGTTTAAAAATACTAATAAATATTTGAGGCTACTTTAACGTTCTTGGTCGTTCGTTGTCCCGAAATAAATGAACAAAAATAAAAAAAATGTCTGCAATTTACCAAAAAATATTTAAAAAATGCTTTTCACACTCGTTCAGTTGTTTTGCAATCATTTGTTTACCAAATGTTTACTATTTGAAAACAAATACTTTTGAAATTATTTGAATCACTTTTAAAAATAAAAAAAAGATTTTGTGAAAAATTTAATTTAACAGCAACTTAACTCAACATTGTAGTGAAATCTTACAAAAATCTTGCAATTTAATTGCAATATTGAAAAATAAGAAAATTGTGATAGTTTTACAAAGGTGGTAGTTGATTTTTTATACCGTAAACTCTAACCAATTTCCTCTGTAATCACTCTTAGCTTTAAGTAAAATGTTATTACAAAAACCAACTTGGTCCTTACCAGGTCCCAGTACTGAAAAGGACCTAATAAAAATAATTTTATGAAAAAAAAAGAAAAAAAAACTGTAAGCAATTGAAACTAGGATCATTTGAGTATTTTACACTAAATACTCTCAAATTGTAATAGTCTATAAAAAATGTTGGGTCTTTTTAGGCCATTGCAATTTTTTCAGGCTTGTGCCCCCGCCCCCTCCCCTCCCTTTTGAATTTCCTCAAAATATTAGGCGGCAATCTTTTTCCTAAAATTGAATTTTTCATAGAAAAAAATATGTCAAAAAAAGAAGAAAAAACAGGAAGATGTGCTTCATGTTATGAACAATATTTCAATACTTTCAAAAGATAATCGGACCGTTATTACAGACTAGATACTAGTCAGCTGTAATTTTTAAATTATTGTTTTCACGTTTCAAAATCTAATGCAATTTTTCCCATTTCCCTTTTCCTTTCACAGAGTGCCCCAAGCACTGCAACGGCACGTACTCGTGCAACGCGGACGGCCAGTGCTGCGACGAGTCGTGCATCGGCGGCTGCGAGCCGGGCAATCCGACGGCGTGCCGGGTGTGCCGCTCGTTTAGCATCGATCCGGCCGGCGATCGGCGCTGTCTGACCAAGTGTCCGGCGAATCTGTACGACCATCACTTCCGGTGCCTCACGGCTGAGCAGTGTTACGCGTTGAAGCGGCCAATTTCGGAGGACACCGGCGAGAACAAGGCGGCGTTTCCGTTCATCCCGCACAACGGGAGCTGTACGATGGATTGTCCGGTGCTGTACGAGGTTGATGTGGTGAACGGGCGGCGGGTTTGCAAGAAGTGTGAGAAGGGAGGTTGCTTGAAGAAGTGTCGCGGGGCGAGCATCGACAATATTCAGCAGGTGCAGACGCTGAAGGATTGCGAGATTATCGAGGGATCGTTGACGATACAGTTGAGGAGCAGGGGTGGGGAGAATATCGTGAAGGAGCTGGAGGAGTATCTGAGGACGATTACGGAGATTACGGGGTTCTTGAAGGTGATACGATCGTACCCGCTGCTGTCGCTGGGGTTCTTTAAGAACTTGAAGAAGATAGGAGGCACGGAGTCGAAAATCTCAAAGTAAGTTGTGTTGTGTTTGTACAAAAATACAAAAATACAAAAATACAAAAATACAAAAATACAAAAATACAAAAATACAAAAATACAAAAATACAAAAATACAAAAATACAAAAATACAAAAATACAAAAATACAAAAATACAAAAATACAAAAATACAAAAATACAAAAATACAAAAATACAAAAATACAAAAATACAAAAATACAAAAATACAAAAATACAAAAATACAAAAATACAAAAATACAAAAATACAAAAATACAAAAATACAAAAATACAAAAATACAAAAATACAAAAATACAAAAATACAAAAATACAAAAATACAAAAATACAAAAATACAAAAATACAAAAATACAAAAATACAAAAATACAAAAATACAAAAATACAAAAATACAAAAATACAAAAATACAAAAATACAAAAATACAAAAATGCAAAAATACAAAAATACAAAAATACAAAAATAAAAAAATACAAAAATACAAAAATACAAAAATACAAAAATACAAAAATACAAAAATACAAAAATACAAAAATACAAAAATACAAAAATACAAAAATACAAAAATACAAAAATACAAAAATACAAAAATACAAAAATACAAAAATACAAAAATACAAAAATACAAAAATACAAAAATACAAAAATACAAAAATACAAAAATACAAAAATACAAAAATACAAAAATACAAAAATACAAAAATACAAAAATACAAAAATACAAAAATACAAAAATACAAAAATACAAAAATACAAAAATACAAAAATACAAAAATACAAAAATACAAAAATACAAAAATACAAAAATACAAAAATACAAAAATACAAAAATACAAAAATACAAAAATACAAAAATACAAAAATACAAAAATACAAAAATACAAAAAAAAATTAACAAATTGACGATTTTTTCAAATTTTACAAATCACAAATACAATTTTGAAAATTCTACGAATTTCACAAAATTTACTAAATTTGCAAAATTTTCAAAATTTATGAAATTTACGATCGTTACAAATTTAACGTATTTTAAGAATTTTAGGAATTTGACGACTTTTTCAATATTATGAAATTAACAAATTTTTCGAAATTTGGAAATGTTTGGAATTTTAGGAATATTAGGAATTTTAAGAATTTTAGGAATTTGAGGAAATTTAGTTATTTTAGGAATTTTGGAATTTTGAGATTTTTTAAATTCCAAATCATTTTTTTTAATTTTAAGAATTTAACAAAATTCACGGAATTAACGAATTTTACAATTTTTTCAAATTCAATAATTTTTTGAAATTTTCAAGATTTTTTTTTTGAATTTAAGGAATTTTACGATTTTTTCGAATTCTACAAATTACAATGTTTTACGAATTTAAAGACTTTCACAAATTATAGGAATTTTACGGATTGTACAAATTTTATGAATTGTGCTACTTTTAAAATTTTTTGGGTTTTCTTTAAATTTCACAAAATTTACGATTTTTACGAATTTTACGACATTTAAAAATTTATGAGACGGCTTCTACAAATTTTAGGAATTTTCTAATTTAGGAATGTTATGAATTTTTCGAATTTTAGGAATAAAAAACTTTTGAATATTTTAGGAATTTTAGGAATTTCACAACTTTTACAAATTTTAGGAATTTAACGATTTTTACGAACATAACGAATGTTACCAATTTTTCAAATAATATTTCAAATATATTTTAAAATTTTAATTTCAACAAATTTTGTAAATTTTAGAAATTTTGTTATTTTCCGAATTTTCGGAATGTTACGGTTTTGTTAAATTCTACAAATTTTATGAATTGTACAACCTTTTTTGTTTTAATTTCACGAAATTTACGATTTTTACGAATTTTTGGACATTTACAAATTTATGGAATTGACGACTTTTACAAATTTTAGGAATTTTACATAGCTTAGGAATTCTTTAATTTGTATTTTTATTTTTTTTTTTCAATATTTTTTTAAAATATAAGAAATTTAATGAATTAACAAATTTCAAGACTTTTACGAAGTTTAGGAATTTTATGAATTTTTAAAATTTTAGGAATTTAAGGAATTTTAAGAATTTTAGGAATTTGACGACTTTTACAAATTTTAGGTTTTTACGATTTTTACGAACATAACAAATTTTACCAGTTTTTCAAATTATATTTAATTTTTCAATTTTAAGAATTTTAGGAATTTTAAGAATTTTAGGAGCATTAGGAATTTAAGGAATTTTAGGAATTTTAGGAATTTTAGGAATTTTAGGAATTTTAGGAATTTTCAGAATTTTAGGAATATTAGGAAATTTTTAAAAATTATAAATTCCAAATCTATTTTTTTAATTTTTGGAATTTAACAAATTTTACGGAATCAACGAATTTTACGAATTTTTCAAATTCAACAAATTTTGGAAATTTTAAAGATTTTATTATTTTTAGAATTTAAGGAATTTCATTTTTTTTCGAATTCTACAAATTTTTTTAATGTTTTTCGAATTTAAAGACTTTTACAAATCAAAGGAATTTTACGATTTGTACGAATTTTATGATTTGTGCAACTTTTACAACTTTTCGGTTTTTTAATCATACGAAATTTACGATTTTTGCGAATTTCACGGCATTTAAAAATTTATGAAATTTGACGACTTTCACGAGTTTTAGAAATTTTCGAATTTTAGGAATTTTATGATTTTTTCGAATTTTAGGAATTTTACGACCTTTGAATTTTTTTTTATGAATTTCACGACTTTTACAAATTTTATGAATTTTACGATTTTTACGAACATAACGAATTTTACCAATTTTTCAAATGGTACATTTTTTTAATATTAAGAACTTTTAAAATATTAAAAAAAATACGAATTAACAAATTTTAGGAATTTTTCAAATTGCATTTTTTTTTGAATTTTAAGAATTTTTGAAATATTAGAAATTTTACGCACCTACAAATTTCAGAAATTTAAAAAAATAGTATATTTAAGAAATCTTAGGAATTTTAAGAATCAAGGAATTTTAGGAATTTTAGAATGTTTTAGGAATTTTAAGATTTTTTTTCGAATCTAACGATTTTATTTTTTTTAGGGAATTTAACAAATTTTACTAAATTAACGAATTTTACAATTTTTTAGAATTCAACAAATTTTGAAAATTTTAGAAATTTTGTTATTTTTCGAAGTTTTGGAATGTAACGATTTTTTCGAATTCTACTAATTTTACGAATTTTATGAATTGTGCAACATTTTTTTTTAATTTCACGAAATTAACGATTTTTACGAATTTTACGATACTTAAAAATTTATGAAATATGACGACTTTTACAAATTTTAGGAATTTTAAAATGTTTAGGAATTCTATAATTTGTATTTTTTTTAATTATTTATATTTTTTTGAAATATTGGAAATTTATCTAATTTACAAATTTCAAGAATTTTACGAAGTTTATGAATTTTATGAATTCTTCAAATTTTAGGAATTAAGGAATTTTAGGAATTTGACGACTTTTACAAATTTTAGGTATTTTACGATTTTTACGAACATAACAAATTTTACCAGTTTTTCAAATTATATTTTATATTTAAATTTTAAGATATTTTTTTAAATTTTAGAAATTTGACGATTTTTTCAATGTTTTCAATTTTACGATTGTTACGAATTTACAAATTGCAGGAAGTTTTCAAAGATTGGTAGTTTCATGATTTTTTTTAATTTTACGAATTTTGAACATTTTAGGAATTTTAGGAACTTTAGGAATTTTAAGAATTTTAGGAATTTTACAACTTTTACAAATTTTAGGATTTTTTTGATTTTTAAAAACATAACGAATTTTACCAATTTTTCAAATTGTATTGTTGCGGAATTTTAAGATTTTTTAAAATATTAGAAAAAAGAAAGTTTACGAATGTTACGGCAGCAGGATTGGCCTAATGGGTGGGGCAGTAAAACGTCGGATGGGTCAGTAAAACGTCGGTCCCAGCCTTGGATGTTGTTAGGCCGTTAAGTCGTTCCAGGCGTAGGAGTAGTCTCCACGCTATAAGTACAAATAACAAAACTTGCAATAGAGACCACAAAAGACCCGGGGGTCGTGAAAGTGGATGGTTTGATTGTTTGTTTTTTTTTTAATGTTACGAATTTACAAATTTTACGAATTTAAAGAATCTTACAAATTGAAGAGTTTTTATGAATTTCACGAAATTTTCAAATTTTAAAAATTTTAAGAATTCAAAAACACAATGGTTTTTCTTTTCGCAGTGCCAGCCTGTACGTGGTGGAGAACCAGAATCTGCAGGAGCTGTTCGATCACGACGTGGAGATTGGCGAGGGCAAGCTGTTCTTCTACAACAACCCGATGCTGTGCGTGAGCAAGATCACGAAGCTGCGCGAGGTGAATCCGACGATCGGGATTGAGAACGAGGCGCAGTTGGGCACTAGCAATGGGGATCGTGCCGCGTGTGACGTGAAGGATTTGGTGATCACGCTGCGGTCGGTGAGTTCGACGTCGGTTCTGCTGCAGTGGGCACCGTTTAAGGAGTTGGTGGATGTGCGGCAGCTGCTGGGGTACGTGGTGTATTACATTGAGGCGCCGGGTCAGAATGTGACGCTGTTTGACGGGAGGGATGCTTGTAATACGGAGGGTTGGAAGTTGGACGATATTAGCGATTCGGATCCGGGGGATACGGTGAACAAGCTGTTGACGCAGTTGAAGCCGTTTACGCAGTACGCGTACTACGTGAAGACGTACACGCTGGCGTCGGAGGGCGTTGGCGGGCAGAGTCAGATTCAGTACTTTACGACGGCGCCGAGTACGCCGATGGCGGTGCGGGATGTGAAGGTGGAGGTCGATTTGATTAACCAGACGCTGGTGCTGTCGTGGCGCGTTCCGCAGGTCATGAATGGGAAGTTGCGGGATTATGAGATCTTTGTGGAGTTGAACGCGGATAGGAATGATCAGCTGCAGGCGCCGGACTACTGCAAGACGGAGATGTTGGGAAGGACTCCGAGTGCGGACAATGATCCGACGCCGGCGCCGTCTTCGACGCAGTCTAGTTCGGGGGGAGGTGGTGGGACGTGCTCGGCGGATCAGTGCAGCAAGTACTGTACGTCGGGAGTTCCGAAGGAGTCGTTTGATCGGTCGGAGAAGGAGTTGCAGATCAACTTTGAGGACAGTTTGCACAATTACGTGTACATTAAGAATCCGATGGTCGTGAGAGATCAGTCGAATCGACGGAAGAGGAGTCCGCTCGGGAATGGGATGGTCGGCGGGAACAGTACGATTCTGTTTCCGACCTTGAACAACGGTCCGAAGCCGGAGCCGGTGCCGGAACAGCCGAATCGGCAGACGGTGCGGGCGCCGAACGAGACCTTCTACCAGACGATGTTCAACTCGACGAACGTGACGCGGATCTCGTACTCGTTGGAGAATTTTAATCACTACACGCAGTACTCGTTCAAGATCCGGGTGTGCCGGCAGAAGGGCATCACGCCGAGTTACGTGATCAAGCTGATTGACAACGAGGATGTTTGCAGCAACGAGGTGATTCATAACTTCCGGACGCCGAAGCAGGAAGGGGCGGACGACATTCCGGTCGAGTCGTTGCTGGTCGATGCGCAGAACGTCAACGGTTCGCGGGTCATCAGGGTGCAGTGGGCTGAGCCGAAGAAGCCGAACGGACCGATTTTGGCGTACACGATCCAATATCAACGGAAGGACGTGGAGTTGAAGGCCGCGCAAAAGTGCATCTCGTACAACGAGTACAAGCGCAACGGGTTGGCCAAGCTGGACAAGCTGGAACCGGGCAACTACAGCGTCCAGGTCATGGTCACGACCATCGCCGGGAACGGTCCGTACTCACCGGCTCGTTACGTGTACCTCACCAAGGAGGACAGCACCAATCTGACCGCTCTCTGGATCACCCTCTCCGTCGTAACCATCATCTTGGCGGGCCTGGCCAGTGGCGGCTATTGGTGGTACCAGAAGAAGTACCTCCCGATGCAGAACATGCGCATCATCGCGCAGGTCAACCCGGACTACGCCGGCGTCATCTACCGCATCGACGAGTGGGAAGTCGAGCGCGAGCACATCATCCAGCTCGAGGAACTCGGCCAGGGCTCGTTCGGCATGGTCTACCGCGGTGTCCTCACTCAACTCCGTGGCATCAAACAGAACACTCCGTGCGCCATCAAAACCGTCAACGAAAGTGCCACCTCCAAAGAGCGGGACAGCTTCCTCATCGAGGCCTCCGTCATGAAGCAGTTCAACACGAACCACGTCGTCCGACTGCTCGGCGTCGTCTCCCAGGGCGATCCCACCCTCGTCATCATGGAACTGATGGCCAACGGGGACCTCAAGGGGTACCTCCGCCGACACCGACCCGACTACGAAAACGGTAACGAACCTTCGCCGCAGCCGCCAACGCTTCGGCAAATCTACCAAATGGCCATCGAAATCGCCGACGGAATGGCGTACCTCTCGGCCAAGAAGTTCGTGCATCGCGATCTGGCCGCACGAAACTGCATGGTGGCGGACGATCTAACCGTCAAGATCGGCGACTTTGGCATGACCAGAGATATCTACGAAACTGATTACTATCGAAAGGGTACCAAAGGTAAGTTTTGACGTTCTTAAAACGATTCTTACTTTAAACAACACATTTCAAATTGCAGGTTTTCTCCCGGTGCGATGGATGGCTCCGGAAAGTTTAAAGGACGGCGTGTTCAGCAGTAGCAGTGACGTGTTCAGCTACGGCGTCGTTCTGTGGGAGATGGCGACGCTTGCGTCGCAACCCTACCAGGTTCGTCCTCCCCCCAATCCAAATATCTCAAACCCACTAATCCCAAATTTCTTCGTAGGGTCTCACCAACGACCAGGTGCTGCGGTACGTGATCGACGGCGGGGTGATGGAGCGGCCGGAGAACTGTCCGGATAAGCTGTACGACCTGATGCGGCGCTGCTGGCAGCACCGACCGACGGCGCGGCCCACCTTCCTGGACATTATCCAGATGCTGCTGCCGGACGCGCACGAGCGCTTCCCGGCGCTGTCGTTCTTCCACTCGCCCGAGGCGCACGACATCGCACCGCTGCAGCATCAGAGTGAGTAGAGTGTTGCGATTTTGAATAATGTTTAATATTTTAAAAATTACTTAAATGACTAGCAGTATCCTGAATAATTAAGACCTTAAGTTATATTCAGACAACATTTCAGGACCCAATTTTTGGTAAATAATACCTTCCGAAATTCCTTTTATAGGAATGTTATGTTACCAAATTGGTGAAGGTAAATTCGTTTTTATCATTGAGATTTTCGAAAATTCAGAAACAATCTTATTCCTACAAATTTATTTCTGTAAATTTTAAATTCTGTTCTGAATGCTTTTTGGTCTTCCCGGGTTTCTCAAAACAAAAGTTTTCTTTGGAAATTTAATCAGTTTTTTATGCATTAAAAAAAACAAAAGAATATTTATGCTTGAGATACTGCAAAAACGGATACATAAACATGAATTTTGTAAACTTTTGTATTGATCTGAACATAAGAAGTTCTTTGCAGAATTTTGTGGACAGACTATTTGTTGCAAACCATTTTTCCATTTTTAAAAAAATTAAAAAAATCTTTTATTTTTGTGTTTGTAGGGCAGAATTTTGAGCAACGGTTGGAACTTTAAAACGTTTTTTTCATGTGCTTAAAAAAGCCAAAAGGGAAAATATACTTTTTGAGTAGTAATCAGGAAGGGTCCTGATTTTCGGTTCAAAGATCAGAAATCACTCACTCATCGCCGAGCGATTCATTGCCGACTGGAGCGCGCAACCATTCGCGAGCGAACACGACTCGCTAGCTCTTGGTCAATCGCTTCACTCAGCGATACAAACACTTCGTGAATTTCTTTGCCTACTCCGCCCGTCGACCCGAGTCACAAACGAATATGTTCAGAGAGGAGAGAATCAAACAAAATGCCAGCACGGCTCTTTTTCGGCTTGCGCTACCACAGTTTGCCGTAAATTTGTATTTGGCAAGGTTGAAAATGCTGCCAAGTGTGTCTTGGCATCTTTGATAACATTGATGTTAAGCAGTTTAATAATTGACCAAAACAAAGCCGATCGCAGACTATTTCGAGTCAGCTTTGAGCGACATAACGCAATCAGCCTCTCTTAGCCTATCGCTGTACTTCTTGTTTGGAGTGAGAGGGAGAGCAAAAAGAGAGTATGCAGCAGCGAATGGTGGGGAAGTGACAAACGGAAGGAAATGATCAGAGCAGTTTTTCATCGCGTTCGATTTGTGATCGCGAGTGAATGAGTCTTTTTGGAACAATCAGGACGCTTGATTAATCAGTTTTGAAAAACAGTTTTTTTTTCTTGTCTCAAATGTTTTCTTTCAAAAATATCATTTTAATATTGCATTTGTAGCACTTTTATGAATATTTATTCGGTTTGTTTTTGAATAAATAGAAAAAAGTGCTAATGCATCCAGTTTTTTTTTCAAAGTTTCTGTCAAAGCAAAAACTTGTCTAATCAATTAGGAAGGCATTTGAAAAAAATATTGAACAGATCTAAAAAAGAAGTGAAACTTAAGGAATTAAAATATATTTATGATATCAATTTTCATAATAGCATTATTGTAATTGTGTTGAAGCTTTTTGCTTCATAATTTAGAAAATACAGTCATGCCCCGGTTTTGCACGCCTCGCATTTTACTGCCCCGGTTTTGATTCGTTCAGCTGCCTCAGTTAAGCACGGTCCAGTGCATAACTGAAGCACAGAGCTTATGGGATTTTGGCTTTATGGGAGACATTGGTATGAAAAATCACGCAAACATAAGAAAATTATAGTGTTTTGCAATTTTAATTGCATGAAAATTTTCACAAAAATACTTTTTTTTCCTGTATTTTGAAAATGCCATGTTTCTCGAAAAAAATATTCAAAATTATTTTAGTTGCATTATGGGTATCAAATGATCGGGTTTTTTCATACATTTCGAAAGTAATAACAACATTTTTGAAAATACTCAAAAAAAAAATTCACAAAACTACGTATTTTCGAAAAAAAAACTCCAAATTTTAGTTTTTAACGATATTGGTATCAAATGATCGGGATTTTTTCACAAATTTCGAATGTAATAACAACATTTTTTGAAAATACTCTATTTTTTCGAATTTTCGAAAAAAAATACTCAAAATATCAGTTTTTACAATCAAACGATCGGAATTTTGTCATACTTTTTTTTGCAAATACTCAATTTTTCGAATTTTCGAAAAAAAATACTCAAAATATCAGTTTTTACAATCAAACGATCGGAATTTTGTCATACTTTTTTTTTTACAAAACTACGTTTTTTCGAAAAATTACTCAAATGGAATTTCTGGCAATATGAAATTTTCTCATGCATTTCGAATGTGATAAATTTTTTTTAAATCTTCAAAATTTTCACAAATCTACGTATTTTTGAAACGAAAACTCCAAATTTCAGTTTCTCACAATATGGGTATTAAATAATCAGGATTTTTTCATACACTTCGAATGTTATAACACCATTTTTGGAAAAAAATACTCAAAATTTTCACAAAATTTACGTACAGTCCAGACTCGATTATCCGAAGTTTCGATTGTCCGAAGTTCGATTATCCGATGGTTTGTATAAGACTTCGGATAATCGAATCACGAACAAAAAAATTGTTTTCGTATTTTTTCGTTTTCTTGTTTTCAACATTAAATTTGAGTTCTGCGACCCCATTTTAGATAAATTAGAGTTGTATTGCCTATTGACAAATAAAATGCATTTTTTCAATATTACATCTCCGCCATTTTGAGCGCCATCTTGGATTTAAAAATTCTTAATCATTTAAGCGTAGTTTAGGAGTCAAATTAGACAACGAAAAAAAATATTTTTTTTTCGTGATTCGATTATTTGAAGTGAAATTTTCCGAGGCCTCCGGATAATCGAGTGTGGACTGTATAAAAAAAAATACAAAAAAAATATTTTTCAGCAAATTCGGTGAAATTATTACTGAAATTATTTAAAAACTTTCAAAAAGTTACTTAATTTTTGCATCCACTGACCGCTCGATTATTTTTGTGTGTTATTGTTTTTTGATAACTTGTTTCCTAACAAGAAGTGTAGTATTCAACCATTTTTAAGGTGAAATTTCTCATTGATTGTCATTTTTACCGTTTTGATTTTGTGTTGAGATACAAAAACAATGAAAGTGAGTTTTTTTTTTTTCAAAATTGGCGTTATAATTTTAGTTGGCCCAAAATTCAAACTTTTTTACTGACAATGGCAAAAATGTTGAAATATAACTTGATTCTCAGTAGATTAGATTAGATCAGATTACAAATTTAACTTAAGGGGTTACATACATGTAAGTCGGCAAAAACTTCAGCGGTTGGTTTGAGCACACGCTTAAACTTTTTTTAAATCTGTTTTCAGGGCATTAAAATATACATTTTCATCTATCAATAAAATAAATTTGAACACATTTGGTTCTATATTTTCTGAGCTATTGAAGTTAGCAGTTTCAAAAAAACGGGTGCCACGATATCTCAACACTGCTTTGACCAAATCGGCTAGAAATTTTGGTGAAGACTCATTAAACCGGTCCCGTGTGCATGACGAAGGCCGATTTAAAAAAAGTTTATTTTAAAAAAAGATAAAAATATTTTTGTGTTTTTCATATAAAAATTCGTCAGTTTTTGATTTTTGTATTTAAAAAAAAAACAAAATTTCAAAATCGGGCTTCGTCATGCACACGGAATATGTCTTGAGAGTCTTCACCCCAAATTTCAGCCAATTTGGTCTATCCCATCTCGAGATATCGTGGCACCCGTAAATCAACTCGGTGTTTCGAGAAAAACGCTCACAAAGTTTGACAGTCCGCTTTGCGCATGGCAAAAGTTTAAACTTAAATCGTCTTCTACTCACTTAAATCATGACATATCTTCATGAAACTTTCAGGAGTGATTGGAATTCATAATTTTAAAGAATTTAATCAATATTCAGAATTATGAAATATTGAGATTTTCTACATGTATGCAACCCCTTAATTATCAGTAGTTTTATTTTTTTACATGTCTCAAATTATAAAATAAAAATATTAGAATTAGTTTTTTTTTACAAAATTGATATTAAAAAAAAAAAAGATGAAAACTACCAAACCAAACTTTTTTTTTATTTGTGTAAAGGGCTACAGATGTGGGGTGTTGTCTGTGAAAAAATCTTTTAAATCTTAAGTCTTAAACGTGGTTGTCCGTCGAACACAGACGCAGAGCTTTGCCCCTGTCATCACAGACTGCCTGTCAACAATCGTTGAACAAGCAACCCCTGAAGATTATCGGACTGAATTTCAATTGAACTTTTTTTTTTCAAGCTATAATCGGGCTTAAAAAAAAAACAATGACAGAAGGAAACACATGCCTTTCCCTTTGAATTATTTTTTATTTATTCAAAAATTTATTTACCTTCATCTGCAGTCTACATGGACGACGTGACGACGCCGCTGCACCCGGACGGGGACGACGACGACGAGGGCGTGGGCGGAATCGGCATCGGCATTGTCCACGGCGGTGGCGGTTTGCGGGGCGGCCGGGTCCGCGTCGGGGCCGTCGACGTCGAGGAGGAAGACGAGGAGGACCTGGACAAGGACGACCTCGAGGAGGACGAGGAGATGCGCCTCGGGGACGTCGGCTACGACGACGAGTGCTCGATGGAGCTGACCAACAGCCACCTGGTGCCGAACAACGGCCCGACGGCGGCCGCCATCCGCTCGCCGCACTCGCCACTAAGGTGAGAACAGCACACCCTAGGTAAATGTCAAAAAGTATATATATTTCTATTTCTTACAAAAACCAAATTAAACAAAAAAATCAAATAAGAAGATGAATGCTAGTCCTACCCAGAAAAGAGTCCAAAAATGTATTCAAAATTCAAAATTTGTTAGAAAACTCTCCCTCTCTCTCTTTTTTGCACACACACAAAAAAAAACACAGCAAAAAATAATCACGTGGTTGCTCGTCTGTCGTTGTTGCATCGTTCTTGAACGTTCCCTTTTATAAAAAAGCTAACACCTTTAAGTTCCTTGAATTCCCTCTTTTAATCAACAAACGACATGATCATCACTCATCATCATTAAAAAAAAAACATCAAAATCATAAAAAGAAATATCATCCACCCCCCCTTTTTGGCGCAATGTTTAGTACTGATTTGGCTTACAATATTTGGTTCTGTAGAAATTAGCAAACAAAAAAAAAAAAAACAAAAAAACAAACAAAGCAAAGAAAGAATTGTGCAGGAAATCAAAAACACAAAAATTCACTTTTCAGCTGAACAAAGCTGGTTTTGGCTCGAAAGTTGAAGTTTGTGTTTGAAATCGGCGAAACAAAAAAAAAAAAAACATCAATTGGAAAATTCCGAAAAAAAAACTAAAGCTCGAAATAGAAGATATATATATTTTTGATTAGAACACACACAAACAAGTGCACACAATCCTCTCTCCTTTCTCTCTATTTTTATCTTTTATACTCAACTTTTTCTTTCACACATTCTTAAATACCTACACTATACCGCAAACTTGTAGGGTTCCGTGTGCTTTGCAATTGTGAGCGTTTTTTATGCTTCTTTTTTCTCACTTTTTTTAGTTTATATCTTCTGTTTTTTTTTGTACAAGTTTCGATTGTGTTTGCTCTCTTTTGGTATGTTTAGATGGGTGTTGTTTTTGTCTGTTTTATTTTATTTTATTCATTTCAGATGTTATTGTTACTGTTTCATATTAAAAATTTTTATGATAATAATAAAACACAAACATATTTGGATGTTTTACGTGAAAGGAGACTTTGCATCCATCGTTTCAGATAATTTGGATTATCGTTTCCCAAAAAAAAAAAAAAAAAAAAACAGCATTTCCTCAGCCGTTGCAATGCGTTGTTTAGCTAAGCAGTTCTCCCAAGCAGTATTGCTAATGGGTGATAGAAAAAAATATCATTTGATGATTCTTGCACTAAAATATCAGATGTTCTAGCGACCAACACTATAACTTGTTTATTCTCTTATTGTATATCATGCTTGAGAACATTTTCTTTCTATCACTCCTTCCTTTTCCTCTTGCACGAAAACTCGCCGAAGAATCTTTCGTTTTCTCAGAAAGAATGCAACATTTTTTCGATGGATCAACTATGTTTCCCTTGGAACGAGCTGTCAAGTAGGACTTTTTCTGTCAAGAAGGACCGTGAAGTTAATTTTTTTAAATTGATTTAAAAATCCATTTTCAATCCTTTGCGGTCGTATAAAGTGTTTTTGTACTCATAAAAATGAGCTTTATCGTTTTTAAACAAAATTATCACAAATTTAAGCTAAATTTTAGGACCCAATTGTTGATTTTAGCGATTAATTGCACTGGTTTAGCGATTTTTTGGAAATTATCAGCAAAATGAAACTTGGAAAATCTGCCTGCTGATTTGGCTCTTTCGTGCGAGCAATTGTCCATAAGGTGAGAGGGGATAATGTTGGAAAATGAATTTTCTGCAAAAATCTCATACTTGGATATTAGGGTGTTTCAGCCAAACAAAAAAGTTCTCAGATTCGGGCAAACCGAGGTTCCCCTAGTAGAGGATACCCATAGGAACTCTCATGCCAAATATCAGCCCATTTGGTTGAGAATTGGCCTGTCCCCAGCGGTTTAAAGTTAACATGGATATTACTATGGGATTTTAGTGTTTTTCGTTCAATCGTTCCTACAGGTCTGGGGACAACATGGATTCACTCGGAATAAAGACAGGTGTGTAGGGGATGGTCCAATGAACACATTCCCGAAGGAATTAGGGTTGTCCATTCTGTCCCCAAGGTGCGCATTGGATCGACGTCCGGTGTCTCCAAAACCAACGATTCATCCTTCAAAAGCATCGCATTTCCTTAGTATGCTATGACGGCTAGGTGAAAACCACGACGCCCTAATCAGACGGCGAACACGTGGCAGTGCATTCACTGAAGTTTTGGCTCAGAAACATTCTTTAAAGTAATAAAATTATAATTATTGATGTTCCTGTAAAGATTTCAACTTTACTAAATAACGTAGCATGATGATTTTGTAATAATAATTCAATGGATGCCTCTCCACGTGTTCACCGTCTGATTAGGGCGTCGTGGTTTTCACCTAGCCGTCATAGCATACTAAGGAAATGCGATGCTTTTGAAGGATGAATCGTTGGTTTTGGAGACACCGGACGTCGATCCAATGCGCACCTTGGGGACAGAATGGACAACCCTAATTCCTTCGGGAATGTGTTCATTGGACCATCCCCTACACACCTGTCTTTATTCCGAGTGAATCCATGTTGTCCCCAGACCTGTAGGAACGATTGAACGAAAAGCACAAAAATTCCATAGTAATTTCCATGCAAACTTTAAACCGCTGGGGACAGGCCAATTCTCAACCAAATGGGCTGATATTTGGCATGAGAGTTCTTATGGGTATCCTCTACTAGGGGAACCTCGGTTTGCCGTTATCTGAGAACTTTTTAGTTTGGCTGAAACACCCTATTGGATATATTTAAATAAACGCTGCACCACCTTCATTTTTGCTTTTTTGCCATACACAGTAAAAAAAATCATGGTAAAATTACATCTAAAAAGGGGTACATCTTTTATGCCAGAAAAAAGGTTTAATTTTCCCTCTAAAAATGTTTAAATTTACATCTGGCAGATGCTAGGAAAAAATATCTGTAATCCCAAAAAAAATATCAAACTGGCAATAGCTATATCTATCTTACTAAGTCCGCGCCCCAACCATCACGGCCAACTCGCCGCTGTACGATCAAAGCCAATGTACTTAACAATTACTATTATGTATTACAAACAAAAGTATCAAAAAATGAAGGAGGCTTAACAAATTGTTTTCAGATACAAAATATTTAAAAAAGATTCCGACCATTGACATGCAAAGTCATGTCGCTAGATTGGAACTCAGAGTGTGACATTGCGCCTCTCCATATAGGCTCCCTAGATCGATCATTTTACTTGATTTTTTTTTGTTTGTAGAGCCTTAATACCACTGCGACCAATTATAGGAATCATTTTACTTAGTTATTTTTTGAAGTTTGACTCGAGCGTTCAGTTTAAATACAGCCCAGTTACAAGTAGTGCAGTGTCCATTTCTGAAAGTATTTTCGAAAAGATAAAAAAAAATCTATGATTTTGGTTAGAGAAGAATGACAATTGATCAAAGCCAAAGTCCAGAGTTTCCTCATATGGTCGAATCTTAAAAAGCGTAATGACTCGAATAGTACAGAGGAGATTCGTCAATTCGAGTAGAGCTGCCTTTGAATCAGCCAATCCGTATTGGAACGACTGACAGCTGTCAAAAGCACGAAACCACGCGCTCGGAAATCGACGAACAAAGGGATCGAAATGTAAACATCAGTTTGACAACTCAGTTTTGACGTTTGAGTGCATTTGAATTCGAATATGCTCGGATTAGCGAGCATTCGAATTAGCGTACATTCGATGTAGCGGAATTGGAATGATCTGAATTTGCTTTTTTTTGTTAATAACGAATGAAACTAGAGGGAAAAATCGTAAGAAAAAACAATAATTTTCTGGTAGTAATATTGTTGAATTCAGAAATTGAAAAATAATCACGAATTACGAAATTAATTTTTTTTTGCATCATTCGTTTGTCCATATCATTTTCAATACAAATTTGGCAGCTCTAGAGCGTCCAATTTCCCGTCCCGGGAAAAAAAATCCCGGGAATTCCCGAAATACAAGCGGAAGTAAAAAATTTTCTACCGTTTTGGCACCAATGTTTTGAAAATATACATAAAATAATAATTAGAGAACCTGATTTGATTTTATTCACTTTAATCTACTGTTCATATTGAACTAATCAGCTTGTCTGTAAATTTCATGTCAAGGTTTAATTCAGATAATATTTATTTCTGAAGCTGTTTTTATTTGTATATTGTTTGCTTAATTTACCCAAAGAATGCTACCATATTTCATAAACTCGCTTCAAATATTTTAAAACTTTGAGTTGTGATTTTATGAAATAGTATTTCAAGTTAAATAGCGCTAGAAATTTGATTTTTAAGGCAAATTTAATGATTATCTATTTATTTTCAATTTGAAAATATTTTTTCTGGAATAAGTTATTTGCCATGCAGGCCAAGGATTGATACCTAAGAGCATGCAATGGCACTGACCTTGTTGCGTGCTCTTCGGTTGACGTCCACGTAAGGAACATCCTGGAAGGAGCGTAACTAACTACATCCGTAGTTCTGTTAGATCATCCGAATTATCTTGATCAGAACAGTATAGCTCTGGTTCCTTGCGAGTGTCCTATTTTCTTACCTCCACGTTGGCTTGGTTTTCATGATGACCTAGCTGGTGGCCTGTGGAAACGGATCGTAAACCTTTGACCACCGCGGGTCAGAGTTGAGACGGCTAAAAGAAAGGGGCGCAACAATGTGGGAAAGGGAAGTAATTTGTGATTGTAGACGGTATTGTTTCGATTCGCAGTATGTTGAGTCAACTGCTGTGGATGTACCTGAAACATCACAGTAAGGGGTTTCTATTCTTTTCATTTTTATCTACCATCTATCTTCTGTTTTTATTTTGCTCAACTGATTCAAACTTATTCACTGATTCTTCTGTTTACTATCCACAATTTGGTTTGGATTTTATTAACTCTTGATTCTCTTAACTATCAACGCTTTTCCACTATATTTGACTAACTAATGCTGCTGCAACAAACTGCCAGTTTTCCCTGAATTTGGTAGCAATGTCAATTCTGTTTATCATTTGCCTTTTCTTTATATATCTATTTGAATAATTTCATCTGCCTTATAAGTTGTCGTTAATGCAATCTAAGCTAACCTCTATTTATTAACTATTATTTCTTTCTACATCTACTACATAAATCACTATCTTTCTTTTACTATTGATTCTTTACATAGTATATTTCCTTCACTGTCCATTGCATTGAATCTTCACCTTTTTCTTAAGCAAGTGAGGTTCGAGCCTTTACTCAATTAATGGAATGATTAAAGGATTAACACAAATATTACTATTGTACTTTTGAAAAACTTTTATAAAATGCTTAGGACCAAAATATTGTAACAAAACACCGCGACAAAAGAAATAGCAACAGATAAACACGACTCAACACTAGGAAGGGTTTCAGGAGAAAACAATACACAGTAAAATAACAAATAGTTTTTGAATTCAAACTAAAAATATAACAGTTTTTGCTTTAATGAAAGTTGATAGGCACACTATAAATGGTTAGGCGCTTATACTTACATCAAACCCTACGTAATGTACCACCCCCGGCCGAGTTAAAATGCGTAACCGGAAAAGAAGGTGTGCATGCCTGGCACGAACACTCAAAGCGTGTTCTAGCGTGCTGCTCGTACTGACTCAGAGCAAGGGTGAGATGTAGGTGTAAGGGCAGTGCGTGTTCGTCGGGAACCTGGTGCATAAGATCGGTCAAGGCCCGTTCTTGAACTTAAAATTGCGAATTGCGAATTGCGAATAAGTTATTTGCCATGAAAAAAAATGTTTCTGCATGATTTTTTTTTTCATTTCAGCTTTATGGTCACCGAGACAAATTTGAAAGCAATTTTAATGTTGTGGAGTATAGATTTTTACTGTCCAAATCTTTGATTTAAAAAAATACTTCTCAGGAAGAAATACGAACATTTTTTTTATATAAATATTCGTGAAATTTTCCGATCTTTCCGAAAACAATATTTTCAATTTATTAAATCAAAACTAACACTTGAAAAGGACGTAATACTGAATGTTTGACCCTTTTGAAATGTTAGTCTCTATTTTAAAAAAAATAAAATTAATGTTTCCGGAAAGATATGAAAATTTTACGAGTGTTTCATATTTTAACATTGAAAATCGGACCATTAGTTGCTGAGTTTTCGACATTAGAAAATGGTGGGTTGTTTCGGTGAGACTTAGAAAACATCAATTTTCCTGTTTTTAAACGCTTGCATGGCAATATCTCAGCAACTAAGGGTCGTATCAACAAAGTTCAAAAAGCGAAATATAGATAACAAGCCTTACCCGACAAACTTCGTCTTGACGTATAGCTTGTTTGCTTATTCAGTGTGATCAAAATTTGATTTTAAGCAACTTTTCCCATACAATCTGCAGATGCTCCGGAATCGGTTCCAGAGTGGCCAAAGTGTCAATTAGTTAGTGTATAAACCTTCCTTGGGCTTATACGAACCCAACGCAACAAAGAGCACCTCGGTCCGACGCTCCGTATTGAGCTGATTCGCGTTCGAACAAAACCGTCGAAATTTTTTATATATATAGATTTTCTCAGCTTTTCAAAAATATTGTTTTCAAGGGTGAGCAAACATGTGCACTTATTTAAAAAAATGAAAAACTGCGACTATTTTCAAAAAAGTAACCTAAAAATGGCTATAACTTGAAAACGGTGCACTTTATCAAAATTTCACTAGAGTACTTTTTGATTGCAAATTTGATTTTTTGAGGAAAATTAAGTTGAAAAATGTTTGCGATCAATATTTCGATTTTTTGAAAAAATCAGTATTGGTTCAAAAATTTATAACTCGGTCGAAGATTTTTTGTACAACCTGGAAATTTCTGAAAAGTTGGCATTTAAAGTCCCCTAAAACATATATTTAAAAAAATAGTGATTTTTTGCAAATCAAGTTTTAGTGATAAAAAGTTAAATAAAAAAATCACCAAATTTTTTTTACCGTGTATCATTTTTTTCCAGTGTAGTCCGTATCCATACCTACAACTTTGCCGAAGACACCAAATAGATCAAAAAATTCCTTCAAAAGATACAGATTTTTGAATTTTCAAACATCATTTTTGTATGGATAGCTGCCAAATTCGGATGGAAAATTATATGGACAAACTAATGATGCAAAAAGGCTTCTTTGGGCATACCGAAGGCACCAAAAAAGTTTCAGCCGGATTAAAAAAAAAATAAAACAAAAAAAAAAAGACCTTTTTCGTAGAGAATTGCTCTAATTAAGTGTTTTAATTTGTATTCCTTTGACAGCTGTCAGTTATTCCAATCGGGTGTACCCCATTTGGCATAATGGACATTTGGCATAACGGGTTTTCAAGAAGGACGTTTGGCATAATGGACGTTTGGCATAATTGGTCCAAGACATCAGGGACGTTTGGCATAATGGACATTTGGCATAATGGACGTTTGGCATAACTCGTTCAAAAACCATCAAGGACGTTTGGCATAATGGACATTTGGCATAATGGACGTTTGGCATAACTCGTTCAAAAACCATCTAGGACGTTTGGTATAATGGACGTTGGGCATAATTATTACTAGATTTTATTTTTGTTTCTGTACTTCTGTTTTTGTACTTCTCATTTTCACGAATGAAAATGTATTGTTTATTTGCCTTTTTTATACAACTTTCAGAGATTACTATTAGTTTTTCAAAAAATTAGGTATCTCTTTACTTTTTCCACAACTGTAAATTGTTTCCTTTTTGAATATTTCACAATAAATCTTTTGAAGGAAATTTTGATATTTTTATTGAAAATTAAGTTTAAAGAAGGAAATATCTCTTGTTAGCTTTACATTTTCCCCTTTCAATATAATAAGTAATAATATTTTTTGAATAAAATTTTCCCTTTTATATGAAATTCAACTTAATGATGAAAAAACCTCTTCAAATTTTGGACAATTGAGCTGTTATAATGCAATTTTCCCTTCTTTTGATCATAATTTAACTTGAAGAAGGAAAAATCTCTAAATAAATCCACATTTTTCCCTTCTTTTTTTCGAATTCAATCTAAAGAACACCCAGAACTGGGCAGCACTCGTCCGACACGAGAGTAGCGGTAAGATTTACAGATACAGAGAACACAGTTCTAGATGACCGAGAGAATCATGCCCTCGAGTCCATTTCAAGAAAAAGTTCAAGTATTGTCTACGGGAATTGAACCAGGGACCTTTAATAAACTGCCTTGGCCACAACAGCTTGGTGACACAAGAGTAGTCAGATGTCGATGTATGACCCATGTTGAAGATTTACTGTTATAATTAATTAATGAAATTAATTGTTTTGCAGATTTCGATTTTACTTTTCATAAAATGTTTTGCAATTAAGTTTTTTTTATGAAATTTTCCCATATTTCATGTACAACTTAAGAAGGGAAATTCTCTTATAGATGTTCTCTTTAAACATTTCTATCATTTTTGCACTTTTTTTCTCTGTTGCTTTATTTTTTGCAATAAAGTTGTGTATGCAATTTTCCCTTCTTGTATTTATTTAAAACTAATCTTAAAGAAGAGAAAACTGTTTAAAAAATTAATTGCTAATTAAATTTATTTTTTTAATAGAGGTTGAAGAAAAACATAAAAATAATGCGATTGTCAAACATTTGAAGAGTGGCAAAATGTGAATCTTTAAAGAGACTTTTCCTTCAATAAGTTTAATTTTATATAAAAGAAGGGAAAATTTCATAAACAAAGGCAATTGTCAAATATTCTAAACGTTTTTTTGGTGTTGAGATTTTCACTTCTAAAAGTTGAATTTAAAATAAAAGAAGGGAAAATTTCATAACAACTGATTTGCCCATTGGTTAAAGAAAGAAAAAAAAAGGGAAAATTGCATAAAAATCAATAATTGCAAAATATTGAAAAAACAAAAACTGCACATCTTTTGAGAGATTTTACCTTCTTTTAGTTTTAAACTTAAAGAAGAGAAAATTGCTTTAAAAATATTAATTGCATTTCTTTAAAAAAGAACAAATGTACATACATTCTTCAGGTTGAATTCAAAAAAGGAGGGTAAAGGGAAAATAGTGTAAAATCATTATAGCAAAATATTTAAAGACTGGCAAAACTTACATCAGATGTCTCTTTGTTAGTTGAATTTAAAATAAAAGAAAGAAAAAATTAATACAAAAAATAAGCTGCAAATTATTTCAAAAGGAAAAAAATCTTAATTTAAATAGACACTTTCTTAAAAAGAATTTTAAATAATTTTATGCAAAAATGAATTATAAAGCTTTTAAAGAAAAACTATCTGTTTAGAAAATAGGAAAACAGCTATAAGTTATTATTCTTTACAAAAAATTTATACTAATTTAACAAAACAAAAAAAGCTAGCAATAATTATGCCAAACGTCCATTATGCCAAATGTCCCTTATGCCAAACGTCCTTGATAGTTTTTGAACGAGTTATGCCAAACGTCCATTATGCCAAATGTCCATTATGCCAAACGTCCCTGATGTCTTGGACCAATTATGCCAAACGTCCATTATGCCAAACGTCCTTCTTCAAAACCCGTTATGCCAAATGTCCATTATGCCAAATGGGGTACACCCATTCCAATCAACGTATTCGGATTCGCTAATTCGAAATCATTTACATTCAAATAAGCGAATTCGTTCTTTAGTAATGTTCTTTGTCATATAAGGATTTTTAGTCAGAAATTTACCAATACATTCAAAGTATGTTTGCATGTCAGCTGGGGGTTTGTTGCATCAGATTTGTTATCGCTTTCTAGCAACATTTTTTTGTCTGGTGATTTTAGCTGTTTTTTTCGACTGACCGCCCGATATGTCAGCCAACATATTTCGCAGGGCTGTGACAGCTCGAGCATTATTTGCATCAGGACACAGTGACTAGAAGTTCGTCATTTTTGGGTGAAATTATATTTTTTTTTTCACTGGGCCTAGAAAGCCTTATTGGTCACGTCTGTAATTTTCGAAAAAACATTGTTTAGTTGTTCCGACCTAGGTCCGTCTTGTCGCTGTTTATTGAAACACAACAATTACATTTTCAGCATGCTTTTGAAATTATATCTTGTTTAGCTTCAACTCTGTTACAGCAAAACCTCTATTTAAGCGAAGACTAAGAAGTACAAGCCTCCGCGTAAAAAGAGGATTTGCTGTATTAAAAAACACAACGCGTGCGAGTGTGCCCTAACCTCAAAATTGTTCAATAACATCACCAATCTGAGTTTTGAATACATTATCTTTTCGGCCTCGGGTTCCCGGCAACACTCTTCGCCCAACTTTTGTTCAAAAAAATACTAAACGACTCCATTTGCTTGACTTTCTTTTCTTCCCACACAGAGAACAACTTGGTAACCGATTGATCTGTGATTCATTAGCCATATCATATAGTAGAGATATTGATGGTACCATTGCCGAAGAGGACGAGGAGGACGACGACGACGGGGACGAGGACGGGGACAGAGCAGCAAGTAGGGATATTGACGACGGGGTGGAGGAAGTGGGGACAGATCAACAGGACGACGAGGACGCCATGAGCAACGGTCACGCCGCCCTGCTGGAACAGGTGGTGATTGGGGGCCACGAAACCCGGCGCAGCACCAGCCAACGGGGCAGCCGGGGCAAGAGCCGGAGTGTGAGTCCGGGGACGAGGGCGGTCGGGGCGGGTCAGGTTCACGATTATGTGAACAGCGCTCCGGGGAGCCGGTTCCTGGAGGACACGACGAGGTCCATTCCGGCGATTCCGCCTCCACCACAGCAGCAATCGAGGTTCCAGAAGCAGCAGCAACAGAATCAGCAGCAGTTTTTCAGCGTACAACCTGCGACGACGACGACCGGCGACTCGGATCCCTACGGGAAGGAGTTTGACGCGATCGGCAGCAGGGTTCCGGCAGCAAATCCACCATCAACAGGCAGTAGAATCAACGGGCGAGTGATTCCGCCGGCGGCCCGGCCAGAAGTCCGCAAGGAACTGGCAGCGGCGTCGATTCCGCCTCGGTTGAGGAACGGATTCGTGCCCAGCAGCAGCGGGTCCGGCGGAGTGTAAAACGACCCCCGAAACACACAGAAAGTTCCGAGTGCTCGCCAACAGATGGCGCGCACCACACTTGGAAGCAAAAAAACAATAGTGGCGCGTTTCGCCAACCCGCCACGGGATGGCGCGCGCGCGCGCAGCGTTCAGAAGAACACAGAAAACACTCTCGCATTGAATGGGCCATAGAGCAGAGCGCAGTAAACAAGTATTTAAAACAAACACAAGAAAATTTTATTTAAACAATAAGGTCGCTCACACACAATCACACGCTTAAGGAAAGAAAACAAACGCATTGTAACTAACACTTAGATAGGCATCACCAACACCACAAAAACACAAACAAACAAGATCATCCAATCCATCCAGCGCGTGCGAAATTCTGTTCTTTGTTTTGAACGACCCCTTCAAAACAGGCACATAGAAAGAAAGAGAGAGGAAGATTGCAAACACACAAAACTCACAAACAAAAAACAACCAAAAGAGGCTATTACAAACCATGAAAATTAAGGCAAAACAAAAAAAAGATCGAACGCAACACACAAACAAATCGTGCTAACTGACCCCTCCTTCCTTTAGAGAAAACAAAACAAAAAAACGAAAAAAAATTAAGCTACACAAATTAGGTTATTGTTCTCGCGGCCCCACCACAAAACTCTCACCCATTTATTTTTTGTTTCTTTTCTTATACATGTATATTTATAGGCGTTTAGGAATTGTAGGAAAAAAAAGAACGAGAAAGATTTCGTAACCACAGCAAGCTACCATTTCTTTCAAAGTAACACAAACACAGCAGCAACAGAACAATAGAAACGTCAAAACCGATAAAAAAACACAGACACCCACACTGAAAATGTAAGGCAAAAGACAGACTGACCAGTTCGCTAAAGCAATACTATTATTATGAAGAGAAAAAAAAGAAAGAAAAAATAACTATATTTTTTTTTTGTTTAGTTTTAGGTTGCTCACTTATACACACACAAATACACACGCAAAGTAAACAAATACAGATTTTCTTTTTTGTTAAATCGAGTCATTATTGTTTTCAATCCCACCAGAGACAGGCAGGCAGGCGAAAGTTAAAGCTAGCAAGCATTCACCACCACCACCACAAGCAAACAAACAAAGCGCTCCCATTGTTTAGTTTTAGGTTATATTTGCGCTAGTGGCGTTACGGATTAAAACGAAACAGCGGTTACACTAGTGTTTTTTTAAGGCAGAATTGTGTAGAAAGAGATGTAGGCAAAAAGAAAAAGGGAAACCAAGCTAATCAAACTAGTTTTTGCTTTCTGTAAATATTAGAAACTATTTTTTTTTTGGTTATGTAATGTGGAAAGTGGAGCGGAAATGGGACTGCCTATTTTTTGTTCGTGGAGAAAAGGGTAATTTTCGATTGAGATTTTGGTAAGTTTGGGTAAGAGTGTTCTTTGACAGGACAAATTTAACGTTTACTTTGTGTTGACATTCATTCTAACCTTACTTTTCTGCACCCTCAGCAAACGTCAAACTAAGACAAGATTGTTTCAGTTTGGCGTTTGGCCTACTGAGATTACAAAAAAGTACGCACACTTATAAAACCATAGATTTTGTAGAGTAAATTTTACTCATTTTAACTCAATTGTGAATGAAATTCATCCAAATCTCACACTTGCCTCACCACCTCATTAACTTGAAAAGGTTAAGCATTAATTGAATATGGCTGATCTTGGATGTACGTGTATTAAATTTTATTTTAATTTTGAATTTTTTTTAAAGCTTTTTTTTTAAAGTTTGATGATATTCCGTTGGAAATTGTTTTTTGTGCATTGTACAAATTGTTTTTTTTTTTGTATATTTTTGAATATTTATGAAACTAAATTTGGATTTTTTAAAATTTCCATTTGTTTAACGGGTTATCCATAAACCACGCGGACACATTTTTTGAGCAAATTTTACTTAAATCGAATAATCTCATTTTTTCTTTTAACTGAATTGTGGGTTTTTGACATTCATTTTGACAATTGTTTGAATTTTAGTTAAACAATTATTTACATCCTTCAAATAAACACGATGATTCAAAACCACTAATTTCAGAAATATTTTTAAGTCAGATTTTAATTAAAATTATTTTTTCTTATTTGGAATAAATTTTGGTTAATGTAAATGATTTTGAAAAAATAATATTTTTATTCTTGTTTTACATAAAGTTCAGATATTTTAACAAAAATTGATGTCATGTAAATTTAATTCAAATTTAAGTTAATTTTACTTGATTTTATTTGTAAAATAGGAAAAATTGGTGATTTGAATTTATACGAATTCTATGGTATTTTTTTTAAATAAACCTGATAAATATTATTCAACGAAAGTTATGATTGTTTTTCTCAAAATTTTGCTCAAGTGTTACTAACAAACATTTTGTAAAATTTCATTTTTAATTTAAATTCTAATTTTTGATTTGATTCCACTTTGGATATATTTTTTTGAATTTGGATAAACTAAACTGCAATTTTAGTGTTTTATTTTTAGTTAGTAATTTTTGTAAATTCAACCTTTACTTCGGTAGGTTTTTTTTTCATAATTTAAGAGATAATTGGTTAAGTTGAATCAAAATTGGTTTATCTACTATTTTTTTAATTTTTTTTTATTCTAATTTGTTGTTTTTTTAATTAAATTTTGGTATTTTTCGAAAAATCAAGATTTTTCTTTTAAGTATAGGGAATTTTAATTGTTAACTTCAATTTTCGTATTTTTATAAAATTTGTATTAATTACTTCCTAAATTAAAACAAATTGAGTAAAATGAAGTTAAATTTAGGCTTTTTCAACTACAAATTAAGCATTTTTTTATTGATCTAATTCTATTAAAATTTTGCATTCACTTAAATTTTCTTAAATTTTGTATTTACCTAAGAATTAATTTTGACCAAATTTCAAGCAAATTTCAAATTTAACTACAAAATTATTAACTTTTTTTTTTACTGTTTTATAAAAATAGTGATTTTTTTTCTCAAACTTCTTGAATTTAATTTTTGATATTTTTAAAGAATGTTTGACTATTTTTACTCAAATCGAATTATGATTATTTTGGCAACAAATTTAGTAATTTTAAAGTTAATTTAATGGAATTTTTTTTAATTTTCCGGTATTTTCTCGTAATAAAAATTTCAGATTTTAGTAGATTTGACTTACTAAAAAATTACTTGAGACATTAAAAAAAATGATGCAATTAAGGTTTCTTTGCCTAATTTTTTTTTGTGTTGTTATTTTATCCCAGATTCAAGCAAGTTTCACTCAAACTTTTGTGAATTCAAACTTTACTTTGATAGAGAACTATTATTACTTTTATATAAAATGTAAGCAATTTAATAAAAAATGTGGATTTTTGTTTAAAGATCATGTTTTTTTTATATTTTAAAATCTAGAAATGTTTACTTTTTGCAACAGGAAATGATTTTTTTTACTTTTTTGAAGATTTATTTAATTTTTAAATAAGTTTTGATGGGCGTACTAGATTTAAAGTAATTTTGACCAAAATAAGGATAAAAAACTTTTTGTATTTTTTTTAAGCAAATTCAATGTTAATTATCAAAAAAAAAAATTAAATAATCGAAAATAAGCAAATCAAAGTAAAGTTTCATTTTGCTTGGAAATTTGAAACAAATTTTCTCAATTTGTTTCTGAAATCTCACAATACTTCGTAGGAAATCTGTTTTCGCTTATTAAATTTATTGAATGTCAATAAATGGAACAGAATAATTCTCTGAATATTTAATTTGCTTTAAAAATAATTTCAAGACAGTGAGCAAGAGAGCAACTCTCATTTTACTCGAGTTTGCCCATTTTCTTAGTGTTGTAACCATTAGCTCGCAGACAATTAGTAACAAGGTAAGAGAAAAAAGGTGTGAAGCGACAAAATGAGAGTTGCTCTTTTGCTTACTGTCTTGAGTTCTCACGTTCTTTATATGCACTTTTATTTTTGACTTACCACAATCTCTATTGAAAAAAAAAAAAACTTCTCAAAATAAAAAAAAAACGACAAAAAACCGAGCATATTAGGCAGACATAGAAGGCAGAAAACGTGCTAATTTAGTTTTAAAAATCACACAAGAAAAACAAACAATACGGCAAAAAGCGAAACAATTTAAATTAAATTGAAATAAACAAGCTACACATAAATGAACACAACACACACACCCAACAATTCTCGAGGTACAAATTGAAGTCTGATTTATATAAAGTTCCTCCCCCAAAAATTAGAAATAAAACAAAATGGCAGAATTTAATTAGACAAAAAACAAACGGCAAAAACAATAGAAACACACAAACGGACGTTGCGCGGTGGTGTTGGTGCGTGCGCCGCACGCAGAATGAATGACGTCATTTGATCACATGAAAGTGCGTGAGAGTGAGAGTGAGAGAATGAAAAGAGACGTGCTCACGCCCAACACCACGCAAACCTCCCCCTGCAATACAAAGCTAGTAATGTTAATTTCACCTTCCCCTCCCTTGAAGCGATGAAATCGTTGACGATTAGATTAAAAAAACAGTAAGTTATTTTTACTCGATTTGTTGCTGTTTGGTGGAGCAAACAAAACTGTAAAAAACGGTGTTGATCGCTGACGTCATGATTCTCACACAAATACAAGCAAGCAAATCGAAATAGAAACGAAAGGTGACCCCTCACTAATACAAGCAAACAGCAGTCGTACTACTTTTCCATTTATTTATTTATTTCCCTCCGTGTCCGGTTTGTTTGACTTTTTACAGAAACAACGTTTTTACACACACACAAACACCCAGAAACAATAACCATACAAAGTACTCGTCGAATAGAGCAAAACTTTTCCATAGTCTTTAACTAATGCAAACACACACACACACATTTACACAGTGACGTAAAAGTAGGAAAGAAACAAAGTTGAAAAAAAAACAATTGAGAAAAAGAAGATTTTATTTATTTATTTAAGTCAGAGAAGAAGAAGAGAGGAATTCGTAGGGAAATTTTTCGAGCAAATGAAAGTGGAATGAGAGAGAATGTGGAAATAAAAGAAACCAAATTGTACATAGTAAAATAATTTATTTTTATTGATATTTAGTACCACGGATAGATGTACCAGTTTCAAATCTTCGTTAAAAAAACTGTTTGTGGGTTGAAAGGTGACAAGAAAAAGTGAGTTTGGAATAATTTTTTTTTGTCAATTTTGTGTACCTTCTTTAGAAAAAACTTATGGGATTTTCAGAATTTTTTTTTTATAATTTTTTTTAACTTCTAAGTATTTTTTTTCAAAATATTGTTTTCCATAATCAAGGTTAATCACGAAACTAAATATTATTAACTAAAATAATTAATAATGCCAAAACAAAAAAAAAAAGCTTTTTCTTGGGATTGCATAATACCTGAATTTTCAATTATTAGTAGTTCATATATCCTATCAGGGTTGCCAGATCACCAAATATTAGATTGTCTTACCAGAAGGCTTTTCAAATGTCAACTAATTAATGGGTAGCCATTTTTTTACCAAATTTACAGCATCCGGCTTTGAAAAGTTCTATAAAGGTCACTAAAGTCACGATAGATCTGGGCAGTGCTGCCAAATCATCAAATTGGATGCTCTTTCGGAAAGAAATTTCCTGTTTAATTATGGAGCAATTCCAGCTCTAATCAGGATTTTTTCTGGTACTTTTGTACCCGACCCTCTCCGATTTCAATGAAACTTTGTAGACATGTTATCCTAGGCCTATATAAGCCATTTTTGTGTACAGAGAAACCTCTTTTTACGCGGTGGCGTTACGCTTTTTATTCCGTCGATTTCTCTTAAACCATACAATATTATTGCAAGCTTCAAAAAGCGTTTTGTAGATCTGAACAAAACCTACAAATTGCTTTTAAAAGATTGTAAACATGTTGCGTCGTTCCAGAGAAATCGACAAATTAGAAAAACGTAACGCACCGCGTAAAAAGAGGTTTATCTGTATATGGAGCCAATAGTACTCGAAAATAACATTTGAGAAGGGCGTAAGGTATTTAAATATTTTTGTATTTTGTAATTAAAAAATTACTGTATCTCGAAGCCATTACGTCGTATCAAAAAGTGGTCAAAGACAAACTTGTAGTAAATTGGACGGGCTTTCTGAAAAAAAAAAAAATACACTGAAACAAAAATAAACGCCACATCTATGAGATTTTTCGATTTTTAAGTCTAAAACTTAAATTTAAAGGTGATGTCACGATTTTTTTTCGTTCAAAATTTTTGAGGAAATAGCCTAAAATGTTACCAAAAGACTGACGAAAAATGTAGGATGGTATGTCTCTCCTAAAAAAATACAAAAATCATTTACTAAAACTGTTTTTTTGAAAAGTGGTCTAAACGTCAATTTTTTTGAAAACCGGTGGTTGGAATCGATTCTCCAGACAATTTTACATAAAAGTCTCCATATTGACCATTGTCCTAAGTCCAATCCTTGGGAAGATACAGCGGCTTTAAAAATAAAAATGTTGAAAAAACGGGTTTTTTGGTGGTTTTTGACAATTTCTATATGACAGACTTGGTTTTTCAGTCTCGAAAATATTTTTACCGGAAAGCTCGTCCAATTTCCCATAAGATTGTCTTTGACAGCATTTCAATTGGATGTATGGGCTTACAGATATAGGCTTTATTACATTGCTAATAACTGAAAATAGAATATTTTTTTCAGTGTGGTAGAAACCAGTATAGTAAATTTGCTTACGTAAATATAAAAACGATATAAATCAAAAAGCTGTCAAAGGCAATCTTATGGGAAATTGGACGAGCTTTCCGTTAAAAATATTTTCGAGACTGAAAAACCAAGTCTGTTATATAGAAATTGTCAAAAACCACAAAAAAACCCGTTTTTCAACATTTTTATTTTTAAAGCCGCTGTATCTTCCCAAGGATTGGACTTAGGACAATGGTCAATATGGAGACTTTTATGTAAAATTGTCTGGAGAATCGATTCCAACCACCGGTTTTCAAAAAAAATGTTTTAGTAAATGATTTTTGTATTTTTTTAGGAGAGACATACCATCCTGCATTTTTCGTCAATCTTTTGGTAACATTTTAGACTATTTCCTCAAAAATTTTGAACGAAAAAAAATCGTGACATCACCTTTAAATTTAAGTTTTAGACTTAAAAATCAAAAAATCTCATAGATGTGGCGTGTATTTTTGTTTCAGTGTATTTTTTTCAGAAAGCCCGTCCAATTTCCTACAAGTTTGTCTTTGACCACTTTTTGATACGACGCAACGGCTTCGAGATACAGTAATTTTTAAATTACAAAATACAAAAATATTTAAATACCTTACGCCCTTCTCAAATGTTATTTTCGAGTACTATTGGCTCCATATACACAAAAATGGCTTATATAGGCCTAGGATAACATGTCTACAAAGTTTCATTGAAATCGGAGAGGGTCGGGTACAAAAGTACCAGAAAAATTCCTGATTTGAGCTGGAATTGCTCTATGTTCAGAGAGATGAACATTTTCAAAAAAGTTCACAACATTCTGTCTCAAAATTTTACTCAAGTCATGAAGTCTCAAAACAGTGTTGCTAGCTAACCTATTTGCAAGTCTAATGCATGAAGGCAGCAAAATGTGTCCCAAAAGCTCTGAAAATGGCAAAATGCATTAAAAAAAAACTAATGCATTGCATTTTCAAAGTACTTCAAAAAAGTATGTTGAATTAACAGGGTTGCCAAAACATCTAAATTTTTAATTTACTTTTATAATTTAATGTATATTTTTTTAGCCAAAATTCTATTAAAATAATCGCTATTTCTATCAAACAGTTCTGAAAAGGATAATCATTATCTATTTTCAGTGATATTTTCTGGCAGTGTTGCCAGAGCAATAATCTCTTTGAATTATTTTTTTTTTCAAATCTATTGAATAACCTTCAGCGATGCGATTGTTATCAGCTTTATTTACACCAAGCATTGAAAATTTAATAAAATTTAGAGATATCAGTGTTGCCGGTTTACTAAATAATATTAATTATTGCAGAAAAAGATATTCATAACCGTTTATCCTGAAAATTTGAAATGGTTTGTTTAACAAATGATTTCAAATGGTTTTTTGTTCAGCTTTGCTTTCAAATTTCTGAAATAGTTTTTTTTTCTAATTAAAATAGCAAACTTTTTTTTATTTTATTCTTAAAATTGTATTACAGATAAACTGAGTACAAAACGTTAGAAATTGATGATCAAAACTGTTTTTTTTAAATTTTGTATCTTTTTCGATCTTCGAGTCAAAAATTTCAAATGAGACAAAGAATTGTAATTTGCTTTTAAATTGTATTGCTAGAATTAATGCTTCAAAATAAGTAGCCTTTTTAAATAATTTTGAATATTTATAATGATAAATGTTTTGAAATTATCGATCTTTAGCCAAAAAGTGAAAAGAAACTTTTTTTGCTAGCCTTTTGGCTTCCTTCATATTTTGAAATTTTCTGAAATAAATTAAATTTAAAATCAATTTTTTGTGTGGCAGATTTTGATATTGTGCAATTATAACAAATTTTCATCTTTTTTAATAAAACCATTTTCCAAGGAAATTGAATTTCAAGGACTTTTTGCTTTTTTATAGTAGTTTAACTGTTATTGTATTTTAAACATTTATTTAAAATGATATTTCGAATTTCACTTGACACACAATAACAAAACCTGTGCAAACTGTTTTTTGACAAATTTGCAAAACGTTTTTCTCAGTGGAACATCATTTTAAGATTTTTCTTACCTTAGGAAAAAATTAAGTTATTTTATTTAAAATTACATTACATGATGATAACCTCCAATGTTGTCAATGAGTGATAGAAAAAACTATCATTTGATGATGGCTTCATAAAAATATCAAAGGGAATAGCGACCGTCACTATAGTTTTGGAATTCTCTTCTTTGATCTCGCGACTGCTAGCAAGAGAATTCTCTTTCTATCACTCCTTCCCTTTTGCCTCGTTCACGCACACTCGCCGAAGATTCTTTTGTTTTCTCCGAAAGCCGCAATGGAAGAATGCGAGAGGGAGATTGGGAACTGACCACGCAATACGTCTTGTGTTAAACTGCGTTGGCAAATTTTGTTTTGTGACGGCTTTTGTGGCTATGCTCGATTGAGGGGGGATGATAGTGAATGTGGGAATGAGAGAGCTATTTCTTTTTGCTGAGAATTTCGCGACGGAAAGGAGGGAAGCGAAATTAAAGCAATGAGATTTCAAACATGATAATTGTGGTTAACTCAAAGTTAGTCATTTTCACAATCCTGATATTTTTTTAAATTTATGTTTAATGAAAACACTTTTTTGTGGTACTGTCAAATTATTTTTTCTTTGAATATTTCTGCTGGAGAAATATTTAAAAGTGATTTTAAAAATTATGACAATGCAACTTCTAAAATTTGATTGTAAATTAGTTGCTACAAACAATGTTCAAATTAAAAAAATCTATTGATTTTAAACTAAATTTTAAACGACAAATAAACAATCCTTGAATTCTCTCTCTTTCTCGTCACCTTCAAATACCCCAAACAGTAAAAGAACTAAGAAAAATCTTCACCTGGAATGAAAGCGAACGAATGAACGAAATGTCAGAATTGTTTGGCCCTGACTTCTGAGAGGAGCCAGGCTCGCCCAAAACTAGTAGATAAATTGAATTATACAAACAAACAAAACAAAAAACACACACATTTTTACTAGATCAAAAAACTACTTTCAGTGCACACCCATCTTTCCTCACATTTCCCAGTTGAAAGAGTTGTAAAAATAACATGATAAAGCTAAACGAAATGGTAGCAAAGCCGCCGTCACTGTTTAACAGGTGAAACACTGAAAAAAAAATCGAAACATGGAATGTAAGACAATTGTTTGATGACTTTAGTTATTGTCGTTTTCTTTTAGAATTATTTTTGGGGAAAGAATAGAAATTGTATAGGAAAAATAAACGGTTAGATAGAAAAAAAAGGAAAAAAGTAATAATAACAAAAGTGTAGCCAAGAAAGGTTAAACAAAAAACAAGGGAAGGTTTTGTGTATCTTTGTAAATAAATATTCTGAAGAAAAAAAATCAAGAAACTAACATGAAAATACACGTTAAACAAACACATTTAGCATTACCAGAATCGAAAGAGTAAACACAAAGTTTCTTTTCTAATCATAGTGTAGTTTAGTGCAAATAAGAAAACAAATAAGGAGTTGTACAGAGAAAAGATAGAGTCCTATTTAGAAGTTTAGCGAAAGAATAAAAAACACTGAAACAAATACACACATACACTTTTTGCTGTATTTTAAGCAAGAGCCGCAGTACCAATGTTTATTTTCGCAGAAGTTTGTGGAGCAAGTCTTCGGAAGAAGGACTTTCTAATTATAATTTCTATTATTCTGATTATTATTAATATTAATCTGTATAGGACAGAGAAAGAGAAGAATATTGTAACTACTAGAAACGAAAATACGTTATTTATACAAACAAAACAAACAAACACACACACAAAACAAGTTTTCCATAAAAAGAAAATACAAAATAAAAAAGAAAGAATGACAAATTGTCTTGTCGAAACTAATAAAATAATAAGAAATAATAACAAAATAAAGCGAGTATTTTTTCACGTTTAAAAAGAAATCTCCCCTGTATTTAACACTTTATTAAGTCACACACTGAAAAAAAAATCACCTCCACTCTCTTAAAAATCGTCATTGGTGGCTCTGCTGTAGAAGGCCCGCGAGTAGTCGGCCGGACCGCGCCGCACCAGCCCGAAACAGCCCCGGCGGTAAATCAGGATGACGGCCGCGGTAAGCGGGATTCCGGCCAGGACACCGATCAGCAGGCCAATCAGGAGGGCACCGTCGCCGGCGGGGTTGTTGCCGTACTTGTCGCCGCATCGCAGCTGGCTGTGCTTGTGCTGCAGCTCCACCATCGACTGGCCCGCCATCTGCGGGGGGGAGGCGCAACTGGAAGGGGAGAGATGTGGAGATTACAAAAAACCACCTTAAACCGTCGCAAATATTTTTCAAAGTTATGGGCGAAATGGGGAGGAAAAAATATTTTTTCAAAAAAAAAACATTTGAAATTTTAATGGAAAAACTGAACAACTGAAAATAATTTGGCTGACTGGTTACGGTGTTCGCTCAAAAGATTCACATTTTTTCTTTCCTTTTATTCAAATTGAATCTATGTTACTCTTATTAAAATATTTTGCAATTTAGTTTTTAATGCAATTTTCCCTTTTTTTTATATTCAACTAGTAGAAGGGAAAATTTCTTAACGATTAATCTTCAAACATTTCTCCTCATTTCTGCATATTTTTCCACTGCTATTTTTTTTGCAATTAAATTGTTTATGAGCAATTTTCTACGAAATCTTTTTTCTACAATTTTAATTTTTGTATTTTTTAATCCAGCTGAAACTTTTTTGGTGCCTTCAGTATGCCCAAAAAAGCCATTTTGCATCTAAGTTTGTCCATATAATTTTCCATACAAATTTGGCAGCTGTCCATACAGAAATGATGTATGAAAATTTAAAAATCTGTATCTTTCGAAGGAATTTTTTGATCGATTTGGTGTCTTCGGCTAAGTTGTAGGTATGGATACGGACTACACTGGAAAAAAATGATACACGGTAAAAAAAAATTAGTGATTTTTATTTAACATTTTGTCACTAAAACTTGATTTGTAAAAAAACACTAATTTATTTTTTTTATATGTTTTAGAGTGAAATTTTGATAAAGTACAACCGTTTTCAAGTTATAGCCATTTTTAGATAACTTTTTGGAAAATAGTCGCAGTTTTTATTTTTTTTAAATAAGTGCACATGTTTGCCCACTTTTGAAAAAAATATTTTTGAAAAGCTGCGAAAATTCTCTACATTTTGCTTTTTTGAACTTTGTTGATACGACCCTTAGTTGCTGAGATATTGCCATGCAAAGGTTTAAAAACAGGAAAATTGATGTTTTCTAAGTCTCACCCAAACAAACCACCATTTTCTAATGTCGATATCTCAGCAACTAATGGTCCGATTTAAAATGCTAAAATATGAAACATTCGTGAAATTTTCCGATCTTTTCAAATACAATATTTTCAAAAATAATTTATCAATAGTAATATTTCAAAGTGTCCAAACATTCAATATTACGAATTTTTGCAGCTTTTCAAAAAATGAAAAAAAAATATTGTTATTTTGCAAATCAAGTTTTAGTGACAAAAAGTGAAATTAAATATCACTTAATTTTTTTTTACCTTGTATCATTTTTTTCCAGTGTAGTCCTACAACTTTGCCGAAGACACCAAATCGATCAAAAAATTCCTTCGAAAGATACAGATTTTTAAATTTTCATACATCATTTTTGTATGGACAGCTGCATAATTTGTATGGAAAATTATATGGACAAACTAATGATGCAAAATGGCTTTTTTGGGCATACCGAAGGCACCAAAAAAGTTTCAGCCGGATTAAAAAATACAAAAAAATCAAATGACCAAAATCTGAGAGAACTGCTCTTATGCTTTTTTTAAAAGAAAGGTAATTGTGTAGAACCTGAATGCAAATATATCCAGGTTTTTAAGCGAAGATGGCGTTCGAATGGTGAACGTCCGAAATGTCAAAATCGCGCAGTAGCACCAACATTAGAAAAAAAATGTGGCTGTCATGCCATGGCACACTTTTTTCGTAATGTTGGTACCACGGCGTGATTTTGACATTTCGGGCGTTCACCTTTCGAACGCCATATTCGCTTAAAAACCTGGATAGTTTTTTTTAAATAAAGGTATCTAGGTAAAATACACAATAATAGCGTAAATTTCAAACATTTAAATATTAGCGAAATGTGAATCTTCAAAAAGATTTTATTTTCTTAGTTGAATTAAAATTAAAAGAAGGAAAATTTTCATAAACAAACTCAATAGTAAAAAAAAGCGAAATGTTGAAAGAAGGGCAAAATGTATATTTTTTTGAGAGATCTTGAATTTTTAAAAAAATGAAAATTGCCTAAAACACCTCATTTTCATCCCTTTTTACATGTAATTTTTCATAAACTTATTTAAAATTCAAATTTTAAAATGAATTATCTCTATATTTTGTTCATTTTTCTACTTTTAAAATATTTTGCAACAATTTTTTAATGAATTTTTTTTTTTAAATTAAATTTACACCTAATGAAGAGATGTAAGTTTTGCCCTCCTTTAAATATTTTGCAATATTTTTTTTATGGAATTTTCCCTTCTTTTCTAGAACCAAATTGCATTTTTTTTTGATTCGGGTACTAATGGACCAATTCCCAACATAAAAAAAAGTTGTGAAAAAGTTGGTCCTTGTTGATCATGGCCGTTCATGGTAATTTTTGATTGAAAATTTGATTTCTAGATTACTTTTTCAAAACAACCAATGAGCCATGGGTTTACTATGTACATAGGACCAATTGAAAAAGCAGGCGAGATTTTACATTGAACAATGAAGGCAAAACATTTTTAACTTTTATTTCTTTATTTCAAAAAAGTCATAACTAATGATTTTTTTCTGATCTGGATTTTTCTCATGATTTGATTATCCGAAGTGAAATTTTGCCAAGGCCTTCGGGTAATCGAGTCTGGACTGTATTCAAAATCAAAACTAACATTTCAAACGGACCAACAAATCAATGTAACGATTTTTGAATTGTAAGCCTTGAGTTTCAAACTAAAAAAAAAAAACAAAAAATCAGAGTGGTAAGAAAATTTAATAAATGGTACAATTTTTCACAATAAAAATCAGACCATTAGTTGTCGAAGTATCGTTACTTAAAAATTGCGTGCTGTATGACACTTGAACATTTTAAATTTTGTTGTTTCTTTATATTTTAGTGGCATTATCTCAGGAACGAAAGGACCAACCCTTAAGGTGTCTGAGACGAATTTATAGGATTTTTTTCTATGGTTTTGAAAATTATATTTCTAGAAATGGGCACTTTTATTTTTAAAAAAAATCGAAAATCGAATCGAATCGAAAAGCCGTTGCAAATAATTTTATTATGTCCCTCAAATCTGACCAAAGAAGAGAAAAACTAAAAAATAAATAAAAAGTTAAATAACTTGTCATGGTTTCAAAATTTCTTCTAAAAAGGGTTGTAAAAAGCATAATTCACCAGTACAGTTGTTTTACAATCATTAGTTTTGACGAAAAAGTTTAATTTGTTAAACAAAATTTCACAAAAATTCAAAATATAGTTTCAACTGATCCATCATGTTAAAAATGATTTTAAACGCAGGAAAATGCATTTTTAATTGTTTTCAGGGTATTGCACGTCAAATTTCCTTAAAAATATATTTTTTGCCCGCTAATTTTTCAAGAGACAACTTTGATTTTTGTTGCTACAGCCTAATTCGAAAACGGTGCACTTTTTGCCTTCCTGACCACAATGAGGAAAGGCTATAAAATCACTCGAAAAATGAACTTCGTTATTTGACTTCGTAGACCCAACTTCACGTACATATATCGACTCAGAATCAAAATCTGAGCAAATGTCTGTGCTGGATGTTAATCAAAATAATTGCACTTGATTATCTCAGGACTGGCTGAACCGATTTTGACCGTTTTGATCTCATTCGATCTGTCTTGGAGTCTCATAAGTCACTATCTATAAATTTTGGAGTTTAGTAAAGTACTTTAAAAGTTATGCTAAAAAAAGCGATTCCGGCTAGAGTCCGGAAGATTGTAAAAAGGGTGGGTTTGTAAGAAAACCCGTCATGCTATACATTTTTAGAAAGGTACCGTAAACTGGGGTGACTTTGATAGCCCGGGGTGATATTGATAGAAATTTGAATTGGCCACTAATTTTGATACATCCAATGTAACAGTCACATTTTTGCATATATGTTCGATAATAAGCTATCTTTTAATGCTTACATACTCAAAATTCTCAAAAATGTTTAGATATTAATTTGACGGGCATTTGAAAAACCTATCAAAGTCACCCGGGCTATCAAAGTCACCCCAGTTTACAGTACTTAAAATACCTTTCCAACGAGCCCAAAACATTGAAAGTCTGACAACCCTATCAAAAGGCTTTGAGGTCGGGTCTCAGATCAACCATGCGATCGTTTGATGTGTAATCAATAGATTTTTCCAAAGAGTCAAAAAGATTGAAAATCTGACAACCCTATCAAAAGTTCTAAGCACTTAAGCGTTATTTTAGACTTTTTTGAGGCCTTATATTCACTTTATGAATGTGAGGAAAGCACCAACCACCTAAAGGTGGATTAAGTAACGTCTTTAAAATGTGTCTAAAAATACAGTTTTTGGGATTTCAACTTTCAACAGTTAAACGTTACTTTAATAAAAGGGTATTTTTAAGAATGGTACTGTACCATTACTAAATAGTACTAAATAGTACTAATAGTACTAATAACTGAAATAGTAACGATTTGTTCAGAATAGTTCTGGATCCAATACACAAAATTGATCCGAAAATTCCCTCCCAAGATACAGATTTTCGAATTTTTACATAGCAATTATGTATGGGTAGCTGCCAAAATTGTATGGAGATTTGTATGGACTTAGCGCAATAATACAAAATAGCTTCATTGCAAAACAATATGTTAGGAAAAAAATAATTACAAAAACAAAACAGAAATTCACGAGAATCTAAACATCAACGACCAATTTGAAATACTCACACAATATTGTTCAACGTATTCGGCGTCGTCTTCTCAATCACCGGCACCAGCGTCTCCACCAGCCACTGATTGTCGCAGTCGCAGTTCCACGGGTTCTGCCGGATGTCCACCAGCTCCATCTCGGCCCAGTGCGTCAACAGCTGCGCGTCCAGCGAGCTCAGGTTATTGTTGTGCAGGTAGAACCGCTTGACGCGGGGCCAATTCTGGCGCGTCGGATCGTCCGGATCTTCGCGGGCAAAGGCATCGACATGGAGATAGGATAGAACCGGATTGTTGCTGATGTGGACCTCCTGGAGTGCTTGCAGCCCACTGAACGCTCCGCGGCCAATCACCTTGAGCGGGGACATGTAGGACAGGCTGAGGTATTCGAGGGACTTGAGGGCGGGGAAGACACTGGAAATAAATGTTTTAGCAATAAGGAATAATTAGGAAATCAAGGTTAACTCACTGATCTCCCTGAATGTTCCCGACGGGATTCTCGTCCAAACTCAACCACTTGAGCTTCTGTGCGAATCGCAGCCCTTCCGGGATGGTTTCCAGCAGATTTCCGGTCAAGTTGAGGTGAGTCAGATCTCCAATCGCATTCAGGAAACCTCCCGGCACCGAGTTCAACTCCATATAACTTAGATCCAGAGAGAGAAGTGTCCTCACACTAGACAAAGCATTCTCCGTCAAGGTATCAATGGTTTTGAAGACGTTCGAAACCAGACTCAATTCCTGCAGATTCGGCATGTGCTCGAACAAATCCGCGTCCAGCGAGTGAAGCTGATTATACCCGAGTCGGAGAACCCTCAACTGCCCCAACGGTTCGTAATCGTCCGCCGAATAGGGACCCTCAAAAACTGCCGGAACCAGCGACTTTGTGGTCAGCATGTTGTACGACAAATCCAGCACCTCAAGTTTGCTCAACGCAAAGAAAGCCTTCTTGGCGATCACGGAGATGTTGTTGTGGCTCAAGTCCAACACTCGGACGTCCAGGTTGGGAAACACTGGGACCTCGGTGATGCCGTTTCGGTCCAGCAGCATGACGTCAACGGCCAGTCCGGAGTCGTTAAGGCTGGCCCAGCCAGTGGTGTTGAACAGTTTGGAGGATAGCTTCATTGAGGAGCACTTGAAGGTTTTCTGGGGGGCGTCGCAGGTGCAGGATGCGCACAGTGGATTCGGGAGTTTCTGGTCAGTGTCCTGGTCCTGTTTTTTGGTGGCGTTGGAGGTGTCCTGGAATGGGATTTGGGACGTTGAAATTTGTCAGTTTGATTTTACAGAAATTTTAAAAATGTGTTCAAAAAACAGTATTCTTAAAAAATGTCTTAGACAAAGTAAAAAACTGAATAAGAATAGAAGCGCGCATTCTTAAACTATTAACCCTCTACTGCCCAAATTTTTGTTTCGAAATTTTTCGTTTTTCCCGTGATCAGGAGGTCATTTTGAGCAACTCTTGTTCTACGAAAAACTTTACTTCTCTTGTTTTATGGTTTTCTTGTTTCATTTTAAGTATTTTAATTTGCATTTATCTTGTTTAGTTTATGTTTGTTTTTGGTAGTATTTGGCCTATTCACCTACAGTCACTTTTTAAAATTTTTGCTTGTTTTTAACATTTTTTGCTATAGAATGGCAGCATTATTATTTAAATTGTAAAAAATGCGTAGAGGCACAGTCTGGGACACTACAAAAATTACTGCATACTTCTTCTTACTAAAAATATAGGAAATGTTAGTAAAAAACACAAACCCTAAAAAAATTACATTTTTTAAAACATTGGCAAAGTCACATAAAACAAGTTAAACTTCCAACGCTAAAATTTTCTAAATTTTTTAGAGTTCTTCTTTCCAATGCTTTTTAAAGATCAAAAATTGATTTTTGGCGATTTTTTAGATCGAAGCCCGTCTAGAGGCGGGGTTGGGTTGTAGAGGGTTAAGAATTGTCTGGGTTGAAAATTAGGGTGGTCACGATTGGAGTGTTTCAGAAAATGTTACTTTCCAGGCATATTATTGGAATTTTTGTTCTCTTGTTAGGCATGCCAATCCAAGCCACTTTATCCACGACACCAAAATTCATTCCACAATCAATGCCTTCTAAGATTAATTTTATCAAATATCAGATAGAGTCGACTCTCTGGCTGTCGATCTTCTCGATATTAATATTGCTCCATTTGTCAATAAAATTTTCAGTCCCTTCAAATAGCATGCTTTGATTTTTGTTCTATAATTTGATACCTCCCGCTCTCAACGGTCCCTTCAATATCGACACAGAAAGAGTCCACTGTAATTTGAATGTAGCAAATCAGTTTTAGAAAAAAATATGTTTTTTTTTAAATAATCTTACAAATATTTTGTTTGAAATAGTATAAAAATTACCCGGGAATTCCCGTAAAAAATATTCCCCGTTTCCCGGGAAATTTGGAAATTTCCGGGAATTCCCGAAATTCAAGCGGAAGTGTACATTTTCTCAACTTTCAGAACCAATTTTGTGAAAATGCCCTGAAAAAAATAATAAACGAAGAATCTCAACAATTTTTTTTTCAATTCCATTTATTGTTCAGTTCTTACAAAAAAGAATCAAAATATCAGAAAATTTTGAATACAAATTTATTTGATTTTATTAACTTTAAAACCATCTGGAAATAGATCTAGATCTAGATTTTAATGAAAATAAACATTAGCAAAATCGAGATTTTTTACGTTTTTGTTTACCATGATCAAATGAGATGAAAATTGAATTATAATAGTATCCAGCAATTCCCCACGAAAACAGCATGGAAAAAAAAAACAAAAGTGCTCGGATCGGGCTCAAAATTTTTCTGGGGGTTCCCTGGCCGAAATAATTAGACCCGTATTTTTTTGTTTGGCCATTAGGGTGACCTATGCCGTGTTAGGATGGTCTGAAAAATTACCATTTTCGTCGATTTTCGCAAAATCCACATTTTCGAAAAATCATAACTCCTCGCCATTTCAACCGATTTCAAATGTCTTATACGCAAATGAAAGGTGATAAGTTGGCATTTCAAAGAAAAATAGTAAAAACTATTAAAAATGTAGCCTAACATATGAAAATGGCGTATGAAACTTTAAAATGCCGTTTTGACGGTGTCTGGACCAAAGAGCCTATGAGCAATTCTCTACCAACACCGGAAATGGATTTTATTTGTATTTTTTGATTTAGCTCAAACTTTGTGGGGGCCTTCCCTATGACCAAATATGCTATTTTGTGTCATTGGTTCACCCGTACAAGTCTCCATACAATTTTGGCAGCTGTCCATACAAAAATGGTATGTAAATATTCAAACAGCTGTAACTTTTGAGTGAATTTTCTGATCAATTTGGTGTCTTCGGCAAAGTTGTAGGTATTGTTGAGGACTTTTGAGAAAAAAATAGGTACACGGAAAAAAAATTGAGGATTTTTTTATCAACTTTTTTTTCACTAAAACTCAATTTCCCAAAATACTAACATTTTAAAAGGGCCAAACATTGAATATTACGCCCATTTAAAATGCTAGTCTTGATTTAAAAATTTTCATAATATTTTTTTCGAAAAGATCGGAAAATTTCACGAATGTTTCATGTATTAACATTGAAAATCGGACCATTAGTTGCTGAGATATCGTCATTAGAAAATGGTGTGTTTTTTTGGTGATATTAAGAAAACTTCAATTTTCGTGTTTCTTTTTCTTTAAGCCGCTGTATCTCAGCAACCAGAGGTCCAATCTTCAATGTCTCTTAGACAATTTTATAGCAAATTTTCTGAACTTTTAAAAAAAAATATTTTTAGAAATGGTCACTCTTGGTCACTATATTTAAAAATTGAAAAACTGCAAAAATTTGGCTAAAATCGAACTTTCGGTGGCTATATCTTGAAAACGGAGCCCTTTATCAAAAAATCTGTAAAGTACTTTTCGATTGCAAATTCAATTTTGCATTAAAAAATAATGTCAAACTTGTTTTTGCATGAAACTTCGATTTTTTCCAAAAATCACTATTTTTTCAAAAAATCATAACTCGGCGGCAGATTTTTTGACCATGTTTCTCTATGGCTCAAAAGTTGCGGATTTTTGTCCCCTAAAACATATCAAAAAATCTCGAAAATCAAAAAATACGTATTTTGGGAAATTGAGTTTTAGTGAAAAAAAAGTTGATAAAAAAATCCTCAATTTTTTTTCCGTGTACCTATTTTTTTCTCAAACGTCCTCAACAATACCTACAACTTTGCCGAAGACACCAAATTGATCAGAAAATTCACTCAAAAGTTACAGCTGTTTGAATATTTACATACCATTTTTGTATGGACAGCAGCCAAAATTGTATGGAGACTTGTATGGGTGAACCAAGGACGCAAAATAGCTTATTTGGTCATAGGGAAGGCCCCCACAAAGTTTGAGTCAAATCAAAAAATACAAAAAATAAAAATGGTCGAAATCGGCCGATTTCGTAGAGAGTTGCTCCTATGTCTGGAAATATGTTTATCGGATTCCCCGGACATTTTTACATATAAAAGTATAAAAATTTTAATTACGAGCCATTGTTCCAATTTCTCCAATTTTGGTTTTATAAGTGGTTCTTTCAATGATATAACATTTTATTTTGTCAGATATTTGTGCAAAAACACTTTATAAACGTCAAATATCATTTTAAACTCCAATTTTCAGATACCCTCCTGCCACGCGGTGGCTGATTGACATGTGGCGTCCTCTGATCGAGGCAGCCTTCTTAGTGTGCTTTGATTTATCCCTGTACATTTTGCTGGGACCATGAGAATTTCGGCGACGCCGGAATGAATCTGCTTCTAGGCAAGATTAGAGGCCTCGGACAAGCCTCGGATCATCTTGCACCCTTCAGAGGAATTGTTTCCCAGACCATCCCCTTGGACCCCATGGTATGCAAAAGTCGTTAAATTTCAACGACAGACTTGTACAGAGCAATGTACCCAATTGCTCAAGTTTTACGGGTTAATTCCCATTTAAACTTGTTCCTGCTCAAGGCAAGCCAATTTTCAACCAAATGGGCTGAAATTTGGGCTGGAGGCCCCATTTTGAGTACTCTTTCGGGCAATCTCATATACTTTTTGATTTGAGCAATTTTATTTTTTTTGACCCGGGCTAATACACATGTACAGTGGTTTTACCATCATTAGTTTCCAAAATATCTAAGTATTGACGAAAATTATATTTCTTGCGAAAAATATTTTTTTTTGCGGTGCTGAACATTGGAATTTCATAAAAATTCAAAACATTTTTAAACAAGCCCAAACACGCTAATTATGATAATCAATGTAGAAAAATGCATTTTACATTGTTTTCCGTTGGTTAGACTTCTATTTTCATGGAAATTTTGAAGTTTTTTTGGAAAAAAAAATTGTTTGCCCGATGATTTTGCAGACCACTTTTGAAGGGGGGGGAGGGGGGGGGGGGGCGACATAAACTTTGAAAAATATTTGCAACGGCCTAATAAAATTTTGTATAAGGTTAATGCAAATTTTGTTTTTTTTTAGTTTTTCTCTTCCCCTTCTTAAAAATGTACTAGAAAAGTCTGGCAGGAAAGAAATAAATTTAAATTTTCAATTTCAATTAGTTTTTATTAGTAAATAATCAATTCACAATTTCGTAATTCTTATAACCTAATAGAGTTTTGGAGTTCCTTTCAACTATGATTTGAACTATAATTCATTTTGATGTAATTGGATATTCTAACAATGGATTTGGCAAGAGAAGGAAAAATTTAAAAAAAAACTTCTAGATTTACTAAGGAAAATGATAGAAATAGAAAAGCTTAAAACTAAATCACAGTATGTTTTGTCCATTGACGTCGAAAAACTTCGCTGCACAAGGCAGCTTATCCGTTGTAGATGTACTTCATCATCAGCTCACTGAGAGCTTGGAATTGTTCTGCCTTGTTCCGGCAGGCACGGAAGCGCGTGAGCATCTCTCCAGCAAGAGCGAAAAACTCGGGAAGCGTGAAGAGGTCATCTCCGGTGACGTCTGCTTGTCCCGGTGAAGTACCACTTCCAGAAGCGGCTACTCTAGCGTACGAACCTCCCCAACCGGGAGGGAACGCTGGGTTGGTCGATGGAACCGCTCCGCCGCCAGCTGCTGCAGCGTTCGAGCTCGATGTCTTTGGAGGTTGGCGGGACGCTGGCGCTTTCTTCTTCTTGTCCTGCTCCTCGATGTACTTTTTCCGCGCGGCACAGCCACGGAAATTCGCCGTGTGGTTTCCACCACAGTTCGCACACTTGACGCGCGCTTTGTGCTGCTGGGCGTTTTCCCCCAGCTGGTCTTTCCGCGGAAGATTGCACCTTTCGGTGAAGTGGGTCTCACCGCACTTTACGCACCGGGGTGGAAGATTGCAATTTCTGGAACCGTGTCCGAATTTCTGACAGCGGTGGCATTGGGCTGCGTCGGCCGGATTCTTCGTATAGAATCGCCACGTCACAAAGAAGCCGTCCAGTGCTTTGATCTGCCGTAGGTCCTGGATTTTGACGGACCCACGATCGAAGTACAGGAGGTACAAGGTGTACGTACCTGTCACCGTAGTCGATTTTGAGAGCACCTTTATCTCTCGAGGCTTTACCTTGACGCCCGTCAGGTGTTCTTCCAGGTCGGAGATCGGGCGGTCCGGATATCCCTGAAGGACGATCTTCACTGGGACCTTCTCTGCAGGATCAAATGTGAAGAATTTGAAGTTTCGCAACTTCAACTTCTTCACCACCAAGTCGAAATGCAGCTTCTTGTGGGTAATCACTTGCACAGAAGTTTTGCTGATTTTGAGACAATATTGGAGTCCCTCAAGCAACTCGTCAACATCGTCAGCCAACGTCAAAATCAAATCAAATTATTCGCTCTACAGCATTGCCTTGGCGTTCTCGATTGCGAGATTCCTACTCGAAACTAGGTGTTCGAAGGCTTGATTGTTGAGGCAATTGCAAACCTCTTTTTACACCTTAGCTTCCATCCACCCCGGGATTCGAACTGACGACCTTTGGATTGTTAGTCCAACTGCCTACCAGCGACTCCACCGAAGCAGGACCCAGGGAGACGACTCCTACACCTGGACTGAGCTAACGACCTAACCTTTAGGTTAGTCCGGGGCCAACATTTACTTCCCTTCCGACGGAAGGCGTGATCAGACAAATCTCGTCTCGAAAAATGCCACCGGGACCGTCTGGGATCGAACCCAGGCCGACTGGGTGAGAGGCAATCACGCTTACCCCTACACCACGGTTCCCGGCTGTCAGCCAACGTATCCAAAACAAAAATTGGAGGTGGACGTCGTTCCTTCGGAGAGTTACACTTTTTCTGCGTTCCTTGCTTGCGCGCAAGTTCATCATCATCATCGTCGTCGCCAGTACTGCTGCTGTAACTGGCGGTGTTGTTTTCTTCTCCACTCAGCATCTCAAATTCGTTGCTGGTGGGAACGTTGGAAGTGGTTGTTGTCGTAGTGCTGGTGGACTGCTGCTGCTGCTGCTGCTGGCCGGAAGTCTCGTCCGTACTGGGGACTCACGTGGACGGTATGACACGTGTAAAAACGATGGATCGGTGACAGGGCCGTGTACAAGGGGAGGGTTTTAGGGGTTTAACCCCCCCCTGGCAAATTAAGTTAGTTACACCCCATGCGCCCCTCGGCCCGAAGGGCCGATTTTTTTTAGCTATGTTGCTAAAATGCCAAAGAGATTTTTTTTTTCAAATCGATATGAAAAATTTGACTGGAGGCGCCCTAATGACTAAAACATTTTTATGAAAATTGTGAAAATTTAACTGGACGCGCCCCTAAGACTTAATTTTTTTCAATACAGATATGCAATATAAAAATTTGACTGAAGGCGCCCCTACGTCTTAAACAAATCATGCAAATTCTCGATATGAAAAATTGAATGGAGGCGCCCTTATGACTTAAAAAAATCATGCAAATTCTCAATATGCAAAAAATTACTGGAGGCGCCCCTATGACTAAAACATTTTTATGAAAATTATGAAAATTTAACTGGACGCGCCCCTAAGACCTAATTTTTTTCAATACGAACATGCAATATAAAAATTTGACTGGAGGCGCCCCTACGACTTAATAAAATCATGCAAATTCTTGATATGAAAAAATGAATGGAGGCGCCCCTACGACTTAAAAAAAAATCATACAAATTTTGTTATGAAAATTTGACTGGAGGCGCCCTTATGACTTAAAAAAATCATGCAAATTCTCAATATGAAAAATTTGACTGGAGGCGCCCCTATGACTAAAACATTTTTATGAAAATTATGAAAATTTAACTGGACACGCCCCTAAGACTTAATTTTTTTTCAATACAAATATGCAATATAAAAATTTGACTGGAGGTGCCCCTACGTCTTAAACAAATCATGCAAATTCTCGATATGAAAAATTGAATGGAGGCGCCCCTACGACTTTAAAAAAATCAAATTAATTCTATTATAAAAATTGACTGAAGGCGCCCTTATGACTTGAAAAAAACATGAAAATTCTCGATATGAAAAATTTGACTGGAGGCGCCCCTATGACTACCACATTTTTATGAAAATTATGAAAATTTAACTGGTCGCGCCCCTTAGACTTATTTATTTCAATACGAATATGCAATATAAAAATTTGACTGGAGGCGCGCCTACGACTCAAAAAAAATCATACAAATTTTGTTATGAAAATTTGACTGGAGGCGCCCTTATGACTTAAAAAAATCATGCAAATTCTCAATATGAAAAAATTGACTGGAGGCGCCCCTATGACCAAAACATTTTTATGAAAATTATGAAAATTTAACTGGACGCGCCCCTAAGACTTAATTTTTTTCAATACAAATATGCAATATAAAAATTTGACTGAAGGCGCCCCTACGTCTTAAACAAATCATGCAAATTCTCGATATGAAAAATTGAATGGAGGCGCCCCTACGACTTTAAAAAAATCATATTAATTTTATTATAAAAATTGACTGGAGGCACTCTTATGACTTGAAAAAATCATGAAAATTCTCGATATGAAAAATTTGACTGGAGGCGCCCTAATGACTAAAGCATTGTTATGAATATTATGAAAATTTAACTGGAGGCGCCCCTAAGACATGTTTTTTTTCAATACGAATATGCAATATGAAAATTTGACTGGAGGCGCCCCTACGACTTAATAAAATCATGCAAATTCTCGATATGAAAAATTTGAATGGAGGCGCCCTAATGACTAAAGCATTGTTATGAAAATTATGAAAATTTAACTGGAGGCGCCCCTAAGACTTGATTTTTTTCAATACGAATATGCAATATAAAAATTTGACTGGAGGTGCCCCTACGTCTTAAACAAATCATGCAAATTCTCGATATGAAAAATTGAATGGAGGCGCCCCTACGACTTAAAAAAAATCATACAAATTTTGTTATGAAAATTTGACTGGAGGCGCCCTTATGACTTAAAAAAATCATGCAAATTCTCAATATGAAAAATTTGACTAAAACATTTTTATGAGAATTATGAAAATTTAACTGGACACGCCCCTATGACTTAATTTTTTTTTCAATACGAATATGCAATATAAAAATTTGACTAGAGGCGCCCCTACGACTTAAAAAAAACATACAAATTTTATAATGAAAATTTGACTGGAGGCGCTCTTATGACTTAAAAAAATCATACAAATTCTTATTATGAAAATTTGACTTAAAAAAATCATGCAAATTCTCAATATGAAAAATTTGACTGGAGGCGCCCCTAAGACTTATTTTTTTTCAATACGAATATGCAATATGAAAATTTGACTGGAGGATCCCACATGACTTTTAAAAAATCATGCAAATTCTCGATATGATAAATTTGACTGGAGGCGCCCCTATGACTAAAACATTTTTATGAAAATTATGGAAATTTAACTGGAGGCGCCCCTAAGGCTAAATTTTTTTCAATACGAATATGCCATATAAAAATTTGACTGGAGGCGCCCCTACGACTTAAAAAATCATACAAATTTTATAATGAAAATTTGACTGGAGGCGCTCTTATGACTTAAAAAAATCATACAAATTCTTATTATGAAAATTTGACCTATGACTATGAATGAAACATTTTTATAAAAATTCTCAATATGAATATTTAACTGGAGGCGCCCCTACGACCTAATTTTTTTAAACATATTCTCAACATTAAAAAATTGACTGGAGGCGCCCCTATGACTTAAAAAAATCATGCAAATTCTGGATATGAAAAATTGAATGGAGGCGCCCCTACGACTTAAAAAAAATTATGATTTATTATGATTTTATTATGAAAATTTAACTGGTGCCACCCTTACGACTTAATTTTTTAAAACAATTTTTCTCTATTAAAAATTTGACAGGAGGTGCCCCTACGACTTAAAAAATCATGAAAAATTTCGCTATGAAAAATTTAATGGATGCGAAACCTACGACTTTAAAAAATTCATACAATTTCTTATTATCAAAATTGACTGGAGGCGCCTCTATGACTTAAACATTTTTATGAAAATTCTCAATATGAAAATTTAATTGGAGGCTCCATTACGACTTAAAAAAACCATGCAAATTCTCGATATGAAAAATTGATTGGAGGCACCACTTCGACTTTAAAAAAATCATACAAATTTTATTATGAAAATTTTACTGGAGGCGCCCTTATGACTAAAAAAAAATCATACAAATTCTTATTATGAAAATTTGACCTATGACTATGAATGAAACATTTTTATGAAAATTCTCAATATGAAAATTTAACTGGAGGCGCCCCTACGATCTCATTTTTTTAAACATATTCTCAACAACTACGACTTAAAAAATCATGCAAATTCTGGATATGAAAAATTGACTGGAAGCGCCCCTAAGAATTATTTTTTAAATACATATTCTCAATGTAAAAATATATCTGAAGACGCCCCTACGACTTTAAAGGCATATTCTCGAACTGGCAACTTGGATTGAGGCGCCCTTATGACTTAAAAAAATCATACAAATTCTTATTATGAAAATTTAACTGGTGGCGCCCCTACGACTTAATTTTTTTTGAAACAAATTTTCAATATTAAAAAAATTGACAGGAAGCGCCCCTACGACTTAAAAAATCATGAAAATTTTGGCTATGAAAAATTTAATGGATGCGTCCCTACGACTTTAAAAAAATCATACAATTTCTTATTATGAAAATTGACTGAAGGCGCCCCTATGACTTAAACATTTTTATGAAAATTCTTAATATGAAAATTTAATGGGAGGCGCCACTACGACCTAAAAAATCATACAAATTTTGTTATGAAAATTTGACTGGAGGCGTCCTTATGACTAGAAAAAATCATGCAAATTCTCGATATGAAAAATTTGACTTAAGGCGCCCCTACGACTTAAAAAATTCATGCCAATTCTCGATATGGAAAATGGAATGGGGGCGCCCCTATGACGTAAACATTTTTATGTAAATTCTCAATATGTAAGTTTTACTGGAGGCGCCCTTATGAGTGGGGAAAAAATTGGTAAAATTATTGAGAAAAAAGTTGATTAATCGGTGCCCAAAGCAGCTAAAAAATGATAAAAATATTTTAAAAATAAGATTTTACTGGAAACGCTATTATGACAAAATTAAAACATTCAACAAAAAAAAGTTTGACTATCGTCACCCCTCTAGCAACATAAAGACTGTTTAATAAGAGCCAAACAAAGTTTGGCGTACGATAACATAACAAAATAAAAATTCTGTTTTACGTTCTAGCTACATACAACATTTTTTTTGCGCCGGTTGGCACACTTTGTTTGACTAGTTTTGAACAGTCTTTATAGCTTGAGGAGCACCTATAGTCAAATAATTTTATTTTGTTTTTATTTTAACAAAACGCCGCTGGTAAAGTTCTTTTTTCAAAATATCTCTGATCTTTTTTTATGTTGCTCTACTTTTTCATTTTTTTTTTATTTTGTCATGACCTCTAGTGAAATTTTATTTTCAAAAAGGTAGTCAAATTGTTTTATTTAACATTTTTATTTCAACACATGGCGCAACTTTTTATCATTTTTATGTTGCTTAAGCTAACTTTTTTTGATTATTTTTGTTACGTGTTGTGAAACTTTCTTTGAAATCTTATTTTCAAAATATTTTCATCATTTCTATGGTGCTTTTCAGGCGTTGAATGTATTTTTTTTAATATGTTAATTATTTTATCATTTTTTAAATTTTTAAATTTTGTTTATGAGAGAGGTGCCTTTTCGGAACATTTTCTGGGGTAAATCGAAATATATCTTTGTTTCCTGTAGCAACTTTGTTACTTTTTATCGATTTTCTAGGACGTTTCTTCAGAAAAGTCAAGGAATCGATAGAAATATATTCAAAATTATCTTTTTTCATTTTTTTATACTCAAAAAGTCTGTTACAAATGTTTGACCCAAAAATTAAGTTTCTTATCTAATTTTTCAGATTTTCAGAAAATTCCGTCCAAAGATACAAAATTTCATACGTTTACATACCCATTCCAGCCCTCAAAATTTTATGGAGACTTGTATGGAAAAACAAATGATGCAAAATTGCTTCTTTTGACATAGGGAATGCAAAGAAAAGTCGATTGAAAATCGGACCAGTAGTTTCCGAGTTATGATCAGTTGAACACATTCAATTTATCCAGCTACATTCCAACCCCACCTCTAGACGGGGTTCGATCTAATAATTCGCCAAAAATCAATTTTTTAACAAAATTTCGACCTTTAAAAAGCAATGGAAAGAAAAACTCTTAAAATTTGAAAAAAAAATTAGGGTAGAACGTGTGACTTGTTTTATGTGACTTTACTAATGTTTTAAAAAATGATTGTTTTTCTTGGCTGTGTTTTTCACTAATATTTTCGGTACTTTTTTTTCTATTGTCTCAGACTATACCTCTAAGCATTTTTTAACAATTTAAATGATAATGGTTTGTTCTACAGTAAAAAAAATGAAAAACATACAAAAAAAAAATAATGAAAAATTGGCTGTAAAAACATCACAAATTAGGTGCTAGAACAGGCAAATACTACAAAAAACAAACATCAACTAAACAAGATAAATGCAGATCTAAAAACTAAAAATTAAACAAAAACAACATAAAACAAGAGAAGTAAAGTTTTTCGTAGAACAAAAGTTGCTCAAAATGACAAGGGAAAAATTAAAAAAAAAATCGAAAAAAATGGGCAGCAAAGGGTTAACACTTAGAAAAAATCAAGTTCATAGATTTGATTTCTTTGAAATTGTGTATCTTAGAAACAAATTGCTCGATTTGAAAGTTTCAGAGAGAAAGTTGTACAAATTTTTCTTGGCTCTTCAAAAATATTTTTTAGGGGTACTTTAAATTCCAGAAGTGTTATTTTAAAATGAATAGAAACCAAAATAAATTGAAAATGCAGTCCTAAAATTAGCTTTAACCTGAAAACGGTACATTTTGTTAACAAAATTGCTTCAACCATTTTTGTCCACTTTTTCGTTTTTTTTCTTCAAAAAAATCATATCTCCTAAACCAGATTTTGCACCATCACTAAAGTTCCGTAGATGTCTTTTTTAGTCCCCTAAAACATAAAAAATCGGATTTTTTGCTTTGCCCAAGACACCAAATCGATCAGATAATCCCTTGTGAAGATATAGAAATTCATTCATTTGCATATAAATTTAATATGACCAGCCCCCAGAATTGTATGGACATTTGTATAGAAAAACGAATGATGCAAAATTGCTTCTTTTGACATAGAGAATGCATGGGCATGGCAAAGTTTCATCCAAATAAAAAAAAATAAAAGTTAAAAATCGTGAAAATTTTTTGCAAAATCGTAGAGAACTACTCTTTATATAAAAAAAGAAAACTTATGAAAACTTTTATGAGCAATTACTGCTACAATTCTTCATAGAGCGTCCAATTTCCCAGGGTTTGCAATTTCCCGGGAAACGGGATATTTTCAACCAATTTCCCGGGAAATTCCGGGAATTTTTAAACTAATTGAAAATTGCTCTAATGTTGATTCTGAATCATATTTCGCATCAAAATTGAATAGGACAGCGACTTTAACGGTTAAAATAAGTATAAAGATCAACTAATAGCTTGACTGCATGTAAAAATGCATACAACTACAAGAAAATGTATATTTTTTTCTAATTTATAAGCTCAAATCGTACAACAAATCAAAAAGTGATCTCTTATATTTTTTGTTGAAAAGTACTTTTTCATCAAAGAGTTTGGACAGTAAGTAAAATGAATCCTTACTCCACAATCTTAAAAAAAAAATAAAACTTGCCTCTGTGACCAGTTTGAGAGGGTATGCATGCCCTGGCACATTAAGTTGAAACGAATAAAATCATTCAGAATTTTTTTTTCATAACAAATAACTTTTCTAAACCAAGATATACTGATTTCAGCTCTTGATTGGTAAAGCTTTTAAGTTTTTCTTTAAAAATCTAACTTCTCGTGTTTGTTTTACTTCAAACAACTCAATGTTTTCAAATATTTGAAGCAAGTTTTTAAACCATGTTTGCATAATTCGGGCACCTCTTAAACAATACAAAGTAGTTTTTCAATGATTTTAAAATGTTTTTTTTCCTCTTGGTTTTCAGGTTTATAATTGACTTCTGTTGAACGTTTTTTTATGGAACGAAAACATGATTTAAATTATACGATAAATTGTCATCAACCCACTACCACTCTTCGATTTTTTTTTCATGTTAAACCTTCTAACACCCATTGTTGCATCCATGCTCCATAATTCTTTTACCTTAAATTGATTTTTTTTAACGAATTGAAGTAGTTCTGCTTGCAAAAACCTATTTGAAATATTTAATTATACCAATTCAATTTACATCTAATTTGATCATGGTAAACAAAAACGTAAACTATTCGTATTCTTTATTTTGTATCCAATTATGTTTTAAAAAGTTTACTTGAATTGTAAAAGTTTATTTTCATTTAGCAAGGTCAATTTCCAGTTTCTTCAGAAACTAATATTATCAGAAATAAATCTTGATATTAAATTGTGTTTCTTCATTTTTTCTAGAGCACTTAAAAATATATGGATCCAAAAAATTAATAAAATGTATACTTCCGCTTGAATTCGGGAATTCCCGGGAAATTTATAAATTTCCCGGGAAACGGGAAATATATTTTTACGGGAAATCCCGGGAATTCCCGGGAAATTTTTTCCCGGGACGGGAATTTGGACGCTCTACTTCTTCACTAAAACCCCGTTTACGCTCCACAAGTGAACGGCCCATCCCTCTTCCGATTAACGCCAAAACTCTCATTTGCGCAAAAATCTCAAATTCGCTCGAACTCCGAATTAACGCCCCCCCCCTTCATGGCGCTATTCAACACGATTTGCAGCGCCAATTCAAAAAGTGTAGTCTCCTGTTGCACCAATGTAAAATATATAAAAAAAACGAAGTTGACTTTATATCTGTCGGCCGGTACTAGACCAACCACTGTCTTCTTTTTAACTACAAGGACTTCGCCGCCCTGTTTGAGTAAGGCACAGAGCGACGGCGCCGGATACCCATATTTACACTTAGAATTTTAGAGCGTCCGCCTCGGGATTCGAACCAGCAAAATATATGTAAAATATACCAAAGTATTATTTATTGAGATTAAAGATTCACTGTTAGCGCCCTTTCGCAATCTAAACAAGCACCCCATGCGCCCCTTTCGAGAAAACCCTCCCCTTTCGAAAATCCTGTGCACGACCCTGTCGGTGACGTCACTGGGCACGCTCCCGTGCGCGATGGCGGTCGATGCGGCGTTGGTGTGTTTACCTTTCTGCACTCTGCCGGTAGATGAACTTCGCGGGTTTTTCGAGGCCGCACTCGAACTGCCACGGCCACGGCCGGCCCTTGGCATGCTGGAGCAGCAAACTCGCGGGTAAACACGGTTAATTACGGCGAAAAAATCGAAAAGTTTGAGGAGCTCCGAACAGTTGACTGTTGCTGGCTGGTGTTGCCAGTCCCGATGAATTTAAATTTTATTTTGTTAAATCTTGTCCAATCGATTGTACACTATTGACATTTAGATAAGATTAAAAATGCATTTTCGGTGAAATGGGACAGTTCCAGTAAAAATTTTGTATTTGGGGCCACAAATTGGAAAAAAAGAATTAAAACTTATGAAACGTTTTTTCTTTGAAAGCATTGGTATTTTCCATTTTTACTGCATTTTTATCTAAATAGTCCTTATTAATACCTACAACTATGTCGAAGACACCAAATCGATCAGAAAATTCCTTGAACAAGTTATAGATTTTCGAATATTTACGTACCATTTTTGTATGGACAGCTGCCAAAATTGTATGGAGAATTGTATGGGTGAACCAATGATAGAACATTGTTTCTTTGGTCATAGGGAAGAACACCACAAAGTTTGAACCATATCGAAAAAAAAAATCAATTTCCGGTATTTGGGGAGAATTGCTCTCTTGACTCATTTGTAGAATTGCATCCCCGTTTGAACAATAAATCCTAATTAAACCAACCGCTATCTCAAATGATGCATGACTCAGAACGCAAACCAAACCTTGAATTCAGTCTAGCCTATAGCTCCACAAATGATTCCTTCAAGTGTCAGTGCTGCAAATTCTGGAAAAAACACTCTTCGATTCATCTTTTTCTTCTTTCTTTCTTGCAACTTGTCGAAAGTGATAAGACCGGGCAAGGTGTGACCATATCGTAATCAGTTTTTTTTTCGAGGGTTTCAAGGAATTATAATTGATTTCCAGGAAACCGGTTGAGGTGTTTGTTTTTCTCTAATCACTCACCAAAGGTTGCCAAATGTAAAGATTTTTAAGGTTAACAGGTTTGAAGGTGCAATAAAAAGTTCAGTGCTTTTCAAAACGTTAAGATTTGTTATTGATTTATTCTGATTTTCAATTTGTAAATTAAAGTTTTTTTTTCGATATTTGGGTTTTGAAGTTGAAAATGCTGTATTTTAGATTTTCATAAAATTAATTAAAAATAGCACAAGAAGTACATTTCATAAGCTTGAAAACCACTGCATCCCGGGCAAATTAAAACGATTTGCGTTAGGCAATAATGTTTACTCTCAGCACAGGTATATCGACACTACTATATCTTATCAGCACTTTGTGGTTCTTATCTGGTGATGAATTTTATTTCCCCCCTTTTTTCCATTCAAAGAGTGCTTAATTTAGAATCATTTAATAGGAACAAAAATCGATTAAACTTCTTGTAACTTACATCTTTGGTACTGTTGCTAGCTTTACTCTGGTCATCTTCGACAGCAAGCACTAAGGTGCTGCAAACTGCCACTGAAATCAGCAAAACTTTGCTGAAAAGCTTCATTGTTTCGTTACTTTTCCTCTTATTTTTCTTAATAAAAATTCACAAGAATCACACTAAATCACATCCCTCAGACTAGTTTCGCACAATTCCGCTTGTTTCTTCGATTGGCATCCACTTAATGACTTCTTTTTCTCCTTAATAATTTGCACTAATAACCCCCCTCCGAGCTTAATCACTATGATTCACGACCTGCGCACTTGACTCAACCCTTCGAGGAGCAATTGGTCGTGCGTTATTACCACCAACGTGGGACACTTTTCGCACTGCACTGGCCGCCACCGGAGTCGGAACTGGGCCAACCAACCTGGATCGCTCGGAGTCATACCGTGCGCTGATAAGAACCATGGCAGCAGCATTTTATCTTATCTTATCAAGGGGATAACACAGAGGTGTGTGTGTGATGAGTTTTTGGGTGCTGCAATTGGAGAGACAGAAAAAAATGTTATGTTAGAGGTGAATTCACGAATTACAATGTGAATTAGATCGTGGAAGAGTGGGCACGGATAAAGTTGGTTGTTCAAAGGTTCAAACTTTTAGTAAACAAAATTCAGGCTCAGATTTATTTAAGCATTTATATTTTTAGCAAATTATAACAAAAATTTCGTTTAAATTTGGGTAATTCTCCGCCAACTCACACAGCAGTTGCCCCGACCCCTCTACGATATGCGTGAAACTTTGTCCTTAAGGGTATCTTTTGTCCCTGATCATGAATTCGAGGACCGTTTTATGATATCTCGTGACGGAGTTGCGGTACGACCCCTTCTATTTTTGAACATGCGAAAAAAGATGTGTTTTCAATAATTTACAGCCTGAAGCGGTGATGAGATAGAAATTTGGTGGCAAAGGGACTTTTATGTAAAATCGTACGCCCGATTTGATGGCATACCCAAAAAAAAACGTATTTTTCATCGAAAAGAACACAAAAAAAGATCAAAAAACTCAGCTAATTTCCGTAACTCTACTGTAAAATTTCTTGGAACATGTAATTTTAAGGGAAATTTAATGTTCTTTTCGAATCTACATTGATCCAGAAGGGTTATTTTTTCATTTAGAACAAAAATTTTCATTTTAAAATTTCGTGTTTTTTTCTAACTTTGCAGGGTTATTTTTTAGAGTGTATCAATGTTCTACAAAGTTGTACAGCAGACAATTACAAAAATTTTGATATATAAACTTAAGGGGCTTGCTTATAAACATTACGAGTTATCGCGATTTATCCAATTGATCCGATGAAACAAAGAGCAACGCAAAAAGTTACTTTTTCATTTGCAGTTTTTCGATTTTTTTAACACTGGAACGCCCAACGCATGTCCAACTTACACGGACGCCCAAGCCTCCCAAAAAAATTGGAACGGTAACTTCAACTCGCTGGTTCTCGGGCATAACTCACCCAATCAAGACGATTCTTTTTTCCAGTGATTTGTTAGGATGTTTAGATGATCCTAGAACTTTGCAGAACTCAATTTGATCAAATCTGTAATTTTTGCGATCAAAAACATCGTTCCAACTTTTTCAAAAAAACTGCCTCCGCGGAATTTTTGGCGAATTTTTTTTTACACGCGAAAAAAAAAGTTGGAACGATGTTTTTGATCGCAAAAATTACAGATTTGATCAAATTGAGTTCTGCAAAGTTCTAGGATTATCTAGACATCCTAACAAATCATTGGAAAAAAAGAATCGTCTTGATTGGGTGAGTTAGGCCCGAGAACCAGTGAGTTGAAGTTACCGTTCCAACTTTTTTGGAGCCTTGGGCGTTGGAATGTTAAGTAGTGCTCATGATTGACCCTTTCTAAACATATATTTTTCGAAAGGAAAAGGTTGCTGAGATACGTTGGATAAAAGAAAAACAAACAAGAAAATTTATGTTTTCTAAGTCTCACCCAAAATTGCCTCCAATTTTCGAATTTCTATCATAGCAATAAATGTTCCCATTTTTCAATGAATTTTTTTCTGAATTTTCTGATCATATCGATTTATTTTCGAAAATTTTGAAATCGATACTAAACTTTAAATGTGCCATATAATCAATATTACTCATAAAAGAAAAGCACCTTAATTTTTTTTTTTAAAGAAAAAATTCAAATCTTTGTTGCACGGAATGCTAATTGCTGATATTAAGCCCCTTTATGTTTTAATTTTGTTAGAAATTATTTTTTTCTCTGTGAAATCAAATTAGTCTTAATTTTTCAACTCGCGATATCGTTGAAACTATTGGTTTGATTTTTTATGTTAAAAAATGAAATATTTGTGATTTTTTTCATTCTTGGTTTATTAAAGACTTTCAACGCCTTTTAAAAATTAAGAGTTTGTAAAAAGACCGAATAAATTTTTCGAATAAGCTTCAATTTTTCAACGTATATCTCGGCAGCTATTTACCCAACTTCTTATTAAAAAAATTGAAATTTTTCAATCATTCAAATAAAACTGTTTTTAGAAAAAAATTAGCATAAAAATTTAAAAAAGCATAAAAAAATTAGATAAACTGTTGCCGAGATAGCGTCGTTACTAAAAATTAATGTTAGCAGAAAAAAACAATGACGCTTGTTTAAATTTTAATCAAAGTATTTGTCCCTTAACTATGGGGGATAATAATTAATTTTGTAATGATTTTGCTTTAAAATTATGAAAATTTGGTTTGAAATTTGAAACCATTGCTGAGGGACAAATAAATACTTTGATTAAAATTTATACAAGCGTAATTGTTTTTTTTTTTCTGCTAACATTTAATTTTAATAACGACGTTTCTCGGCAAAAATTTATCCAATTTTTTCATTCTTATGCATTCTAAAAAATTTATGCAATTTTTTTGTTTAATAACATTTTTATTTGAATGATTGAGAAATTTCTTTTTTTTTTTCTAAATAAAAAGTCGGATAAATAGTTGCCGAGGTATCAGTTGAAAATAAAAGCTTATTGGAAAATAATTGGAAAATTACAATTTTTTAATGTTTATTTTTTGTAATTTTCTATCTCGAGAACTATTTGTTCGATTTTCAATGTCTGGAAAAGGTAAATTGAAGCAAACTTTATCAGCTATTTGAAAAACTTTTTTTTTTAAATAAACATACACCATACTATTTCGAAAAAATAAAGAAATATGCAATTTCTACCTGAAATGAACTTTAAAATGGGTTTAACTGGAAAACAGTACGTTTTGCATTTCATAATGATTTGTTGAAAAAATGTAGAAAATGCTTTCTTTAAATATAAAAAAAATCATTAATTTGATCAATTATGCTTCCGTTCAAAAAATTTGTCCATATTTCTTTGTGACTCATAAGTTGCCTGTTTTGGTCCAACTTAAAACTTAATGTTTTCTTAAACAAACTATTCAGAAAAAAATAGTCATCGCTACTTTCAAAAGGATTTAGGATTTTAGGAAAAGGTCTTTTAGGATTTTTGTAGCTTTCCAATGCTTAAAAAAGCAAAGTGTCTTTTAGGATTTTTGTAGCTTTCCAATGCTTAAAAAAGCAAAGTGTTTCATCGATAAATTGCTGAGATATTTTTTAAAACATTTTTGTTTCAAATTTATCCATCATGTTTTGAAAACTTTTCAATAATTGTTCAGGAAACTTGCCAAATAATGTGTTTTATGTGTCAATTATGTCATCTAAATGTTCAAATAAAATATTATGCAACATTATTGCAAATCGCAAAACATGTTTAAAATCGAGTTACCACATATTCAAAATCTAAGTATGTGGGATTTGTTAAATGTGAAAAAGAAAAACTTATCAAAACATAATTTAACAAGAAGTTGAGGTGAACCATTGATTGTCTTCTTATTTCAAAATTAGCAAATTTACGGACCCAATCCTACAACAATCTGATTGTAAAAATAGTCAAATTTTGTTGTTAACAATTTTGTAGACAGTACTTATAGGAATTAGCAAATACATTGTTTCGATAGTTCCCGTAGTTTTTAAGATACTTGAATATCTGTAATATCTGTGAACCGTTAAACAAAACCAAAAAAAATAAAATTTAAACTCTCCTGCACTGAAAAATATATAAAAAGTTGCACATTTTAAACATGCTTTCATTGATACGGTTAGACAAAAAATGTCTTCCTGTTTGACGAGACAGTTCAGTGCAATCCATCTTGATTTTGGCATGCGCTTGCAAGTGTATAAAAAGACGATTTTTCTCTGAAAATGGTTTCTTCTTTCGCACCATGAGGGCTGTAGTGTTACTGGAAGGTTTTATACTAATTGCTTTCGCAGCAAGTTTAGCTCAAGAACCTGATAATAGGTAATAATAATTTGAAAATGAAACAGCCAAAAACAAATATGGCATGTTTTAATTAATTCCAGCAATCCAGATTTGTTAAGCTCCTCAAATATACCTCAAACGTGTTCTCTAACCACAAATCGTCACTCCGGCATCCAGCTGATCCACCCACAGCCAGAGTTCCGGGATCCCTTCAAGGTGTTCTGCGATCAGGAGTACGAGGGTGGAGGCTGGATTGTGATCCAGAATCGATTCAATGGAGATGTGCACTTTTATCGACGATGGAGCGAGTACGAGCGTGGATTTGGCAATATGAACGGGGAGTTTTGGCTGGGTTTGGGGAAGATTCACGAACTGACTTACTCGAGACGGTACGAGTTGCACGTGATTTTGGAGGATTGGGATGGAGTTCGGGCGGTTGCACGGTACAGTGACTTTTTGGTAGCTGGACCCGAGGAAGGGTTCATGCTGAGGAGTTTGGGGAACTTTAGTGGAAGTGCTGGAGATTCTTTGCGCAATCACCTTGGCATGAAGTTTACCACTTTTGATGTAGATAATGATGAACGTGCTGACAATTGCGCTGTGGTTGTTTATGGAGCCTGGTGGTATAGGAATTGTTATCACAGGTATTTAGGTGCATGTTTATTTTGTATTTTTAAGTGATATATTGCGCATTTTGCACTTTACTAGAGTCTTGCGCAATTATTTTTATCACAGTATTTTTTGATCACAGTGCTTTTTCATCACAGTGATGACGAAAATACCCGTTGCCAAGGCAGGCTGTTTATGTTTATTTACATATTTTGTGAAATTTTCGAAACTTCGGCTTCACTAGTGCAGAGAAAGTGATTCGGTACGGGTATTCCCGTGACTGGCAAGATACTTGGTGATTCAAAAAATCAATTACGATTGCTTGTTACGGTGCTGGCACTCAGATCTTCGGTGCCCGGATGCAGCTAAGTCGTGCCGATATTTTGGCTTACGGAGAATCCTCGTCTTCTTGCAGGAGGGATAATTAAAAACCAGCGGGCGTTGCGCATCCCACACATCCATTGATCCGACCAAGGATCCAGCCCTTCCGAAAGGGGTCTTTTCATGGCGATGGACGGATGCTCGGAGTTTCGCCGTTGAAGAGGGCGATTGGTTTCTCTTCGCTACCCTGCAGTTCCGATCTTCCAGAATCTGCATTTAGGGCATATAATCTTTTTATGATGAAGTCTTTTGGAAAAATGTTCTTCCAGGGTTTAGCACCAATAGGACAACAAGACAGATGCTTAGAGTTAGACTGATCATACTGAAAAATAAACCTTCTCGTCCACAATGAATTGTTTTTTCTTAATTCAGATTATTGGTGAATTTACAGCCAAATCTTTCTCCTAAAGTTGACCAGCAATCGTCCGATATAATTATGACCCCGAGCTCATAAGAAAAAAAAAAAACAGTCAAAAAAACTCAAAAGTTCCAACTTCGAGAATCGAGCCAGGAACCTTTAACAGACCATCTCAATGACTCAACTGCCTCGGCTACCATAGCTTGGTGACTAGATTGTGGTCAGAAGTCGATGCATTACACTTGATTTGTTTTGATGGTGTGATGGAAAATCAGTTTGCCAACTGTGATGAAAATTATTCCGCAGCACTCTACTGCGGTGCAAAGTGCGCAAAGTTGACAGTTCTCAGTCCTGCAAAGCAGTGTGATGAAAAAATCTAGGCCTAGCACGATTGACACAAAACTCTAGGAATTGCTGCAAGGCGCAATATCTTTGTTTTTTTTTTTTTTTTTTTTTCACAGCAATTTGAACGGCAGATATATGCAAGCAAACAATGTTACTGGAATGGTTTGGAGCCAATTCAGGTCTGGTTATTACAGCCTTAAACTCTCGAGAATGCTGATACGAGCAGTAGAATAAATTGTCAAAATCAAAGACATAAACATTTTTTTAATAGACCTTCGATTTTTTTCTTCTCTTCCTTTTAGTTGAAAAGAAATAAAAAAGTATAATTATATATACATTTCTTAAAACATTGTTTTATTTTTTCTTTATTTCTTGAAAACGCTTATCCATTTAATCTACAACACGAATCAGCATTCGTGAGACTTTCAGACTGTAATAGTTTGGTCTAAATGCAGCCCAAGTCATTCCGGTTTTATTAAGGCCTTGCATGTGTCGTCCGTTCAAGTTGCTAAAATATCAAACAGAGATTAAAAAATGTTTGGCAAAACAACAAAAAGGTGAAACATTACCTGCTGTAGCAATTTCTATACCACCATGCACCGTATGTGAAGCTGGCACAATTTCCATCCCACTCATCATTATCTACATCGAAAGTGGTAAACTTCATACCCAAATGGTAACTTAAAGAATCTCCAGCACTTCCACTAAATGATCCCAAACTTCTCAACTCGTACATTTCTTTGGGTCCAGCCATCAAAAAGTCACTGTACCGTGCAACCGCACGGATTCCATCCCAATCCTCCAAAATCACATGCAGCTCGTACCGTCTCGAGTAAGTCAGTTCGTGAATCTTCCTCAACCCCAGCCAAAATTCACGATTCAAATTTCCAAATCCACGCTCGTATTCATCCCAATCGCGGTAGAAATGAACCGATCCATCGTAGCGATTCTGAATCACGATCCAGCCTCCACCCTCGTACTCCTGGTCACAGAACACCTCGAATGGTTCCCGGAAACCTGGTTGGGGGTGGATCAGCTGAATTCCTGAGTTACGATTGGTCAACAGTGAGCATGTTTGGGGCAAACTTGAGGTGGAACTATTTTTTACATTTTGTCTGAAAATTGAATAAAATACTGTTGCAATTCGATCTTTGTAAACAAAGTTCAAAAATTCTACCACCTTTCATCAAACTGTACAGCGAATACACATGCCACAATTGTAGTTAGAAGTAAACCTTTCAGTAACGTTCCCAACCGCATGGTAAAAACAATAAACTCTTCATAACTAAATCATGCCACTTTTTAGCCGATTCAAGCTTCTTCTTGTCGGATTTTGATGGATCGCTTTGCTTGTCAACTGTTAACATGACCAACACCAAATTTATTATCATGATTAAATTTGCAGTTCATTGAGCAATAACGACCCACTCAGCGCTGATCGAATAAGGTTCTAAAGCAACCTGCGATTGGTTGCTCACTACTCACCAAAATCTTTATGAAAAGCATGGCCTGCTCCGAAACAAAAATTTTATGAAAAGCATGGTCTATTTAGGATACTTCTATAGAGAAGCATTCACTTTTAGTTCGATTGATATATTTATTGCAGTTCTCTAGAGTTTCTCAACAAAATCTGATTTTGATTTTTGAATTTTTTGATTTGGATGAAACTTTTTCCCTCTATTCCTTAGGACCAAATTCATTGATTTTCCATACAAATTTTGGGGCTAACCATTAGGCTGCCTTAATGGATTTCGAAAATATTTCAGATCAAGTATTGATGTGGTTCCCCTTGTAGGGCATGCCCATAGAGACTCTTACGCCAATTATCAGCTCTAAGGCGTTCGATTACCCGCGGTTACAAAAATCACGGAAAATCGCAGTGTACATTTTGATGCTTTTATTGGGGAAACCGGTAGATGAAGACGACACTGGGTCGCTGATCCCGAATTAAGGTCAACAAATTGACCTGGTCTCTAGGCGTCATCCATAAAGTATGTCACGCAAAAATCGGCCAAAATTAGTCCCCCCCTCACCCTTATGTCACACTTTGTCACGTAAGGTTGACCCCCCCCCCCTCAAAAAGAACGTCACATTTTGCCAGACCCCCCCTTTGTTTTTGATGGGTTTTTTGATAGTTTTATTTCTTAAAACTCTCATAATTTTGGTATTTTTGCCAATTTTAATATGAAGAAAAAATTGTCTAATTATTCATTTTTAAGAATAAAATTGCGATATAAAAAATAGTTTTGTATCTTTTAAAACTTAGAAGACCGGGAATAACATTCAAGTATAAAAAAATCTTGAAAACTGTTTTTCACAGCTTTGTACCTAATATAATTTATAGCATTTTTCTTATGAACACCCTGCTTACGAAGCATTTATTTTCATCGAGCAAGAATTTGCAAAAAACCCAAGTTTCAGCTGAATAAAAAACAAATGAGACTATATAATCAATTATAATGTGATACTTCTCAATAATAGTACGCAAACAAATTTAGAAAAGAGGATTTAATTTAATTGTGTACATTTCGATTTAATATTATGCAATCATAAAAAAACCTAGTGTGACGTCACAGTCTCGCAAACCTCCTCTCCCTCCTTCGTCCAGCCCGGGAGCATGTTGACAGCTCCCATACAAACTGAGCTTACCTCTTTTTGTGGGCCCAGTAGGCCTAAGATGGCGGCCTTTGATATTATCTAGCCAATTTTTTGAAAATGGCGAATAGTTTAAATTAATATAGTTTTTTTTCTTGTTTCGGTTTAAAACGAAAAAATAAGCAGTTTGGAATTATTTTTGTAAAAAACTTGTTTAGAGATACGCCTTGTCCAAATATTAGTCTAGAACAGTTGAAAGGAGCGTGCCGCGAAAGCCGTCGCGAAAAAAAACATTCCCATGCAAATTTTGAGTTGCGTAATTAATGGGCGGATCAGACGAGGCCCACTGGCCATCTGTCGGTGAATACGGGCAACTCACGAAAACTGTCATCTTAGGGTCCGGCTGCCTTCGTCACATCTTGTCACACCTACGGTAACCCCCAATGGGTTTCGACTAGCGGCGTGCTGGATTTCCAATCCAGAGGTCGTGAGTTCGATTCTCAAACCGGGATGATGAAGTTTAAAAAAAAAGTATTTCCCCAACAAAAATCCTCAAAAATACATCAGAACTTTTCAAAATTCGTTTCCCCCAAATTCGGGATTTTCTGATCGATTTTTTGTCTTCAGCTAAGTTGTTGATTTCCTACGATAAGAAATATTTAGAAAACAAAAAAAAATACGCATTTTTTTATTACTTTATATCATGAAAAGTCCATTTTGAAAAACAATACACTCTTCGATTAATTTTTTTATTTTTTGATAAGTTTTAGTGAACAAAATGGGTCAATTTTTATGTTTTAGTTTCAAGTGAAGTATTGTTTTCGCCAAGCCATGGATTAAAAAAATTACAAGCCAAGGATTTTACATTTAAATGAAAAAAGTGTTTTAAACTGAAAAAGAACCCTTTTACGGTACTGTTCGTTGGAATTTTACAAAAAATCTAAATATTGATGATTGAATTTCTCTAAAAATATCAGGGGCAAAAAAAGTATTAATGACAAAAAAAATTTCATTATTTTTTTTTATGAAAACCAGGCTTCACTGAACACCAAGACCTGGTGCGCCGTGGTGCGGTTTTCGTGTCACTCTAGAAACCAAACCAAGCTGTTTATTGTCACACCATAGCAACTGTACCGAAAGCACCTTGGTACAGTCATCCCACATATTCGGAACACCCACAAATTCGGAACACTTTTATGGTGATTTGTCAATAACATGCCAAATTCAGCTTTTGTGTCGACCCTACTATTTTTAGGACCTTAATTTGAACATTCTCTTGCTATTTCACTAGTAAAAGTAGTACTTTTTGAACAAAAAACCCCATTCCAAACATACTTTATCCAGAGCGGCAAAACTCTGCCTCCAAATTGCCTGTTCCATGATTGTGGGATGTTATTGTGCCTCCCACAATTGTGAAACACCTGAATTTAACTGATATTTTTACAAAAAAGTTATCAGACCATTCATAAAACATAACTAAGCTTGAGTTTTGTTGGTTTCAGTGCGTGAAGTCATTATTTTGTAAAAAATGTGTACTCATGGAGAGAACCAAAGTTTGTTTACATCCGTAAGAAAAAAGTGTTCCGAATTTGTGGATTTCAAGGGTCAAAGTTTTTCTTCAAAAACTTCATATAAAAGTTAAAATTTGCAGTTGTTTGATATAGCAATCGAAAGATCGCAAGAAAAGCTTTCAAATGAAGGTGAATGCGAATCATTAAGTTCAATTATCGATTTTCTATGATTTTCTGAACATTGGCCGATCTGTAAACTGTTCCGAATATGAGGGATGACTGTACACCACCGGTGCACCCAAACTGTATACCAAGGATGCAACTCAACATATGGTTGATCCAAGTAAACCGGAGGCGACATTGTTTTGATTGAGGTTTGCCAGCCATCATTCACAACTTCGGGATGGCGTGGCGGTTGTTGTCTCCGTCTTTTAACCACGAGGTTCCTGGTTCAATCCTGAGTACAAATATTTTTGAGGATTTTTTTTTCAATATTTGCTGTCAAAATTACTGATTATATACATTTTTTAAGTAACTTCTTCGAACCTGCGACGCTTTAGTCAAAGAGTCAGAAAATTGAATGGATTTTTGTAGTGGAATAGAGAAAACATTCCATATTATGCAGGCAGGTTTAAGTGAAAATGCCTATTTCAGGATTATATGCACGAGAAGTTTAAGTTTATATTACATGACACTACGAAATTCTATTTCTAACGAATTATTCTAAACAAATAAAAAACATTCAAAAAATAAAATAAAAAAATTCGAGAATCGAACCAAGAACCTTCATCTTATTATTGCACTGCCTTTGACAACCACACCATTAAGAACTGTTGGATTCGGTTGGCTTGCTAGGCATCAAGAGTTCCAAACTTTTCCCGTGTGGTAGGCGCAGAAACCATGTCAGTTTTGTGTACCCGATCCACACCGCCGTCACACCAAACTTCGGTTTGGTGCACCGATCAAGCTACCGAGTTGTGTCGGGTTTGGGTCGTGACGAGAAATGGTGCGCATAGAAAAACCGGTATCATAGCAAACCGTTGTCGCACCCGTCAAAAGGTAAGTCTGATGAAAACTTACAGAATAAATTGCACAATGCTTATTTATGTATTTTAAATCAGATAAAAATTTTTCATCTCTTTACAAATTTTGGACCATAGACGATAGGCTGTGGAAAAAATATTTTCATAAATTAATTGATATTTTGAAATTGTTTGATGGTAGATTAACTGTAATGATGTATAACGAATTTTGTGATACAATGCGCCTAAAATTTTTGAAAATCATGTTTTAATTTTTTTTGCTCACCCCTCGACCTCGATTAGAGCCGACGGACAACAAATTTAAATAAAATTTACACCAGTTTAACTTCTGAAGAATTCATGCTAACTCTTTATGTTTATATTTTTTTTGTTTTTGTCTGTTCTACAACTTTCTACAACATTGATACATACACTCTAAAAATCAAACCTGCAAAGATACAAATAACACGTAATTTTTAAATTGGTTTGTTCTAAATGTATAAAAAATGCTTTCTGGGTTATTGCAGATTCAAAAAGAACATTAGGGTACCGTAAACTGGGGTCAATCGGGACATATGGGGCGAATTGGGACAGCAGTTTTAACCATGTTGGAGTAAAATATTTTGATTTTTCTGTTTGGTTTCGGTTAGAACAGACTCGGGACAGCTTTACATGCATCAATCAATTATAATTTCTACTCCACGATACAAACAGAAAGCTACCTCAAACTTAGTTGCAACGGAATCATCCTGATAAAAGAAACGAAAAACGATATTAAACCAGCTTCTGAAATTATTATGTTGTTTTATAACTTGTAAAATTTTATGTGCCGATGAGCAAATTGAAAAGTATGTAAATTCCAAAGAAAAAAACAACTTTATCATAATTTTTATCATATCAGAACTACACGCAAGCGATCCCTACCCAGAACCTGCTCAAAAACCACAAATCCGCACTCTGGAGTCCAGCTGATCCACCCTCAACCAGGATTTCGCGACCCGATCGAGGTGTTCTGTGACCAGGAGTACGAGGGTGGAGGCTGGATCGTCGTTCAGAACCGCTACGATGGATCGGTTCACTTCTACCGCGGTTGGAACGATTACGAGCGTGGCTTTGGTGACTTGGAGGGGGAAATGTGGCTGGGGTTGGGGAAGATTCACGAACTGACTTACTCGAGACGGTACGAGCTGCATGTGATTGTGGAGGATTGGGATGGTGTTCGGGCGATTGCTCGGTATAGTTACTTTTTGGTAGCTGGACCTGAAGAAGGATACATGCTGAGGAATTTGGGAAACTTTAGTGGAAGTGCTGGAGATTCACTCACGAATTATGATCTTGGTATGAAGTTTAGCACTTTTGATAACGACAACGATTTGTATGGGGGAAATTGCGCTGTTCTTATGTATGGAGCTTGGTGGTACAAGAGTTGTGCTCACAGGTATAGCCTAAGCTTTGAGATTTGGTAGATGTTCTAACGCATTCTTTTGTTTTAGCAACTTGAATGGACGGCACATGCAAGGTACTTACATGACGGGAATGCTGTGGCCCTCGTTTAGATCGGGCCACTACAGTCTTAAACGCTCCCGGATGATGATTCGAGCTGTAGTTTGAATTAATTGCAAATAAATCCTAACCTTTCAGAACACAATCTTCACTATCTGCAAACTCACATCGATTCTCTTCCACAAATAAACCGATCACAAAGAATCCAAAACAATCCCACGACAACAACATTCCGCGCACGTTCTCCGGCACCTTAACTCGTTTCGCACAGCATCTTCATTGACTTGCACCTTAACCGATCCCACAAAATCGCGTGCGCGCGCAAACACCTCAACCTTCCATTGACTACCGACCGATCACAGCTGGCCACGACGCGCGACTGCGACGCGCCATGATAACCAGCGGCGTCGTCGCTGCACAGTACCTACAGTTGCGGCGTCGCGGTTTTCAAGGCCAACTAGATTCTAGTCGCAGAACCTAGTTTTGCGGCGCAGGTATAGCCCTTATTAGTGGCGCTTGACGTCGAGCAGTGCTGTGGAGGTGGGTGTTGGTGCTTGATGGCGTGGAACTAAACTGAACTGAATGAAATTGAGTTTGAATTTCGAGTTAGACAGTACAAGCAGTGTTGGGTACACAGTGATGACTTCACCGAGCTGGAGATCTCCGTAATGGGTATTGCAGATTGGGCAGAGACGCGAACGCATCGGTTTTTGGACGCGTTAACCCTTGATAGCCCATGATTAATTTGTTTAAATATCACCAGAAAAAAAATAGATCAAACGTGATCACACGTCAAATGCAAATTTCTAATTAAGTGACAGCGCCAACCAGTTTAACTAGTTCTAGTTGAGGGTTGATGAGTTCCTTTTATTACTTTTGTATTTTGTGGTTGTGGGTTGACGGGAAGTCTTTGAGTGTTACATTCAACGTTGCTTCGTGACAAGCTAATTCATGTGATGCCAACGGCATTTTTTTTTGTTTAAGGGCTCACATCAGCCGGGGAAGTTATGTTGTTGCATGCGACATTACGCAGAAATGTCGTGCAACGTTTTGAGGTGGTTGGATTGTTCTGTAGAGTGATTTGAAGATGGTTGATTGAAATACCTTTTAACCTTTATTGGTTTAGTACACATTTTTTTAATAATTCGTGATTTTACAATATTTTTTTGAATATTCTGAAATAATGCAACACAATTGCAACAAGCGATTCAGTTGCGCAGCGCAAAAATGGCAACAGCGCACCATTCTTGGCTGCTGCTGCTGCACACGGCCAGCACAAAGCGAGGACAAAGGAGGGTATACTTCACATTTGTGCTCTCTATTATGAAAATAAATGTTAGAAAGTTGATATTTTTTCATCAACATTTCTAGAGTTTTTTTTTTGATTAGGTCCTATAAACATATGAAAGACAATAGTTTATTGGTCCTTTTCAAAAAAAACTCTGGATTTTTACTAACATATTGAAAATACATTGCGCAATAATGTATCGTATGCTAATGAAATTTAGAGATGTCTCAAAAAGACCAAAGCCCATTATCATCTCTTTTGCTGAGCAATTTTTCCTTCTCAAGCACAAGTCAAAAAAAAAAAATGAATAGAAAAATGCAAAATATATTTTCAATTGTTAGAGCACACTTCAAAATAATAAAAAATCTATATTCTAGTTTACTTTTTTTTGTCACTGACCGACCGAGTACTTGACCCTATTCCAGCAGCAGAGGCTCGCCAGGAGTATTGTTTTGAATTTGATCCATTGTGATTGGCTGAAACTTCAAGCACGTGGTTCTGGTGTGTAAACAAACTAACATACTCTCGCGCATGGATATCTCTATACGCATCCTGTCTTAGTAGTTGAATTGTTTCTAATTTTGTTTCAATGGAATGCATGATTTTTGGGTTTTTCGGCAACCTGTGACTGTCCACGTGACTGGTAACGGAGTTGTTCACGTAAGAGTTTTTCAGGTGATTACTCACGTGACGACTCAACCACATGTCTAGCTACTCACGTGACTGACTTATGGAAAGATGACTTTGGACGTTAGGGGAAGTGTCGTGAAAGTTAGTAGATTGTTCCAATGTTGTGTTGTAGTTCAAAGTAAATAATCGCAGAGTTTCCAAATGTTTTATTTGTATTATTTGTATTATTTGTATTATTTGTATTATTTGTATTATTTGTATTATTTGTATTATTTGTATTATTTGTATTATTTGTATTATTTGTATTATTTGTATTATTTATATTATTTGTATTATTTGTATTATTTGTATTATTTGTATTATTTTTATTATTTTTATTATTTGTATTTTTTTGTATTATTTGTATTATTTGTGTTATTTGTCTTATTTGTCTTATTTGTATTATTTGTATTATTTGAATTATTTGTATAATTTGTATTATTTGTATTATTTGTGTTTTTTTTTATTATTTGTATTATTTGTGTTATTTGTATTATTTGTATTATTTGTGTTATTTTTTGTTGTTTCTAATGCCGGCCGGCTGGCGAGTTAAGAGATGCTTTGTTAGGGTGCATTGATCATCGTGGTAAGAATAATCAAATTAAATGTAAATTAATTTTTTGAATGAGTTATTCTTAAAGAAAAAGAAAAAATGACTTAACTTGCTTTTTTTTAATTTTGGGATATGGTTTTTGTTTTTTTGTATTTTTGTATTTTTGTATTTTTGTATTTTTGTATTTTTGTATTTTTGTATTTTTGTATTTTTGTATTTTTGTATTTTTGTATTTTTGTATTTTTGTATTTTTGTATTTTTGTATTTTTGTATTTTTGTATTTTTGTATTTTTGTATTTTTGTATTTTTGTATTTTTGTATTTTTGTATTTTTGTATTTTTGTATTTTTGTATTTTTGTATTTTTGTATTTTTGTATTTTTGTATTTTTGTATTTTTGTATTTTTGTATTTTTGTATTTTTGTTTTTTTGTATTTTTGTATTTTTGTATTTTTGTATTTTTGTATTTTTGTATTTTTGTATTTTTGTATTTTTGTATTTTTGTATTTTTGTATTTTTGTATTTTTGTATTTTTGTATTTTTTGTATTTTTTTATTTTTGTATTTTTGTATTTTTGTATTTTTGTATTTTTGTATTTTTGTATTTTTGTATTTTTGTATTTTTGTATTTTTGTATTTTTGTATTTTTTGTATTTTTGTATTTTTTGTATTTTTGTATTTTTGTATTTTTGTATTTTTGTATTTTTGTATTTTTGTATTTTTGTATTTTTGTATTTTTGTATTTTTGTTTTTTGTATTTTTGTATTTTTGTATTTTTGTATTTTTGTATTTTTGTATTTTTGTATTTTTGTATTTTTGTATTTTTGTATTTTTGTATTTTTGTATTTTTGTATTTTTGTATTTTTGTATTTTTGTATTTTTGTATTTTTGTATTTTTGTATTTTTGTATTTTTGTATTTTTGTATTTTTGTATTTTTGTATTTTTGTATTTTTGTATTTTTGTATTTTTGTATTTTTGTATTTTTGTATTTTTGTATTTTTGTATTTTTGTATTTTTGTATTTTTGTATTTTTGTATTTTTGTATTTTTGTATTTTTGTATTTTTGTATTTTTGTATTTTTGTATTTTTGTATTTTTGTATTTTTGTATTTTTGTTTTTTTGTATTTTTGTATTTTTGTATTTTTGTATTTTTGTATTTTTGTATTTTTGTATTTTTGTATTTTTGTATTTTTGTATTTTTGTATTTTTGTATTTTTGTATTTTTGTATTTTTGTATTTTTGTATTTTTGTATTTTTGTATTTTTGTATTTTTGTATTTTTGTATTTTTGTATTTTTGTATTTTTGTATTTTTGTATTTTTGTATTTTTGTATTTTTGTATTTTTGTATTTTTGTATTTTTGTATTTTTGTATTTTTGTATTTTTGTATTTTTGTATTTTTGTATTTTTGTATTTTTGTATTTTTTGTATTTTTGTATTTTGTATTTTTGTATTTTTGTATTTTTGTATTTTTGTATTTTTGTATTTTTGTATTTTTGTATTTTTGTATTTTTGTATTTTTGTATTTTTGTATTTTTGTATTTTTGTATTTTTGTATTTTTTGTATTTTTGTATTTTTGTATTTTTGTATTTTTGTATTTTTGTATTTTTGTATTTTTGTATTTTTGTATTTTTGTATTTTTGTATTTTTGTATTTTTGTATTTTTGTATTTTTGTATTTTTGTATTTTTGTATTTTTGTATTTTTGTATTTTTGTATTTTTGTATTTTTGTATTTTTGTATTTTTGTATTTTTGTATTTTTGTATTTTTGTATTTTTGTATTTTTGTATTTTTGTATTTTTGTATTTTTGTATTTTTGTATTTTTGTATTTTTGTATTTTTGTATTTTTGTATTTTTGTATTTTTGTATTTTTGTATTTTTGTATTTTGTATTTTTGTATTTTTGTATTTTTGTATTTTTGTATTTTTGTATTTTTGTATTTTTGTATTTTTGTATTTTTGTATTTTTGTATTTTTGTATTTTTGTATTTTTGTATTTTTGTTTTTGTATTTTTGTATTTTTGTATTTTTGTATTTTTGTATTTTTGTATTTTTGTATTTTTGTATTTTTGTATTTTTGTATTTTTGTATTTTTGTATTTTTGTATTTTTGTATTTTTGTATTTTTGTATTTTTGTATTTTTGTATTTTTGTATTTTTGTATTTTTGTATTTTTGTATTTTTGTATTTTTGTTTTTTTTTGTATTTTTGTATTTTTGTATTTTTGTATTTTTGTATTTTTGTATTTTTGTATTTTTATTTTTTTGTATTTTTGTATTTTTGTATTTTTGTGTTTTTGTATTTTTGTATTTTTGTATTTTTGTATTTTTGTATTTTTGTATTTTTGTATTTTTGTATTTTTGTATTTTTGTATTTTTGTATTTTTGTATTTTTGTATTTTTGTATTTTTGTATTTTTGTATTTTTGTATTTTTTATTTTTGTATTTTTGTATTTTTGTATTTTTGTATTTTTGTATTTTTGTATTTTTGTATTTTTGTATTTTTGTATTTTTGTATTTTTGTATTTTTGTATTTTTGTATTTTTGTATTTTTGTATTTTTGTATTTTTGTATTTTTGTATTTTTGTATTTTTGTATTTTTGTATTTTTGTATTTTTGTATTTTTGTATTTTTGTATTTTTGTATTTTTGTATTTTTGTATTTTTGTATTTTTGTATTTTTGTATTTTTGTATTTTTGTATTTTTGTATTTTTGTATTTTTGTATTTTTGTATTTTTGTATTTTTGTATTTTTGTATTTTTGTATTTTTGTATTTTTGTATTTTTGTATTTTTGTATTTTTGTATTTTTGTATTTTTGTATTTTTGTATTTTTGTATTTTTGTATTTTTGTATTTTTGTATTTTTGTAATTTTGTATTTTTGTATTTTTGTATTTTTGTAATTTTGTATTTTTGTATTTTTGTATTTTTGTATTTTTGTATTTTTGTATTTTTGTATTTTTGTATTTTTGTATTTTTGTATTTTTGTATTTTTGTATTTTTGTATTTTTGTATTTTTGTATTTTTGTATTTTTGTATTTTTGTATTTTTTGTATTTTTGTATTTTTGTATTTTTGTATTTTTGTATTTTTGTATTTTTGTATTTTTGTATTTTTGTATTTTTGTATTTTTGTATTTTTGTATTTTTGTATTTTTGTATTTTTGTATTTTTGTATTTTTGTATTTTTGTATTTTTGTATTTTTGTATTTTTGTATTTTTGTATTTTTGTATTTTTGTATTTTTGTATTTTTGTATTTTTGTATTTTTGTATTTTTGTATTTTTGTATTTTTGTATTTTTGTATTTTTGTATTTTTGTATTTTTGTATTTTTGTATTTTTGTATTTTTGTATTTTTGTATTTTTGTATTTTTGTATTTTTGTATTTTTGTATTTTTGTATTTTTGTATTTTTGTATTTTTGTATTTTTGTATTTTTGTATTTTTGTATTTTGTAATTTTGTATTTTTGTTTTTTTGTATTTTTGTATTTTTGTATTTTTGTATTTTTGTATTTTTGTATTTTTGTATTTTTTTATTTTTTTATTTTTGTATTTTTGTATTTTTGTATCATAGTTTCAGATTTCCTTAATTCAGTGTTAAACCCCTCCCGATCCCCTATATCTTCCGGTGGTGTTCATTTTGTATGCAATACTAGTTTGGCCACAACCCTTTTTTCCACAAGAAACCGGACTTGGACTGACTTGAGGCCGCGTCCCCCACCTTGCTCCGTAAAACGAGAACGAAAACGAAAGACAAAAACACAAAAATCTGATTTGACGGGGTTTTTTTTTGTCAGGCATTTTTGTCTGCGCGTCAACTCGTAATCAATTCAGGGAATTCCATTTCAAATTTCTTTCACGATGTTTCAACAAAATTGCTCAGTTCAACATTAGCATTGCCAAGATTAGGAGGGTGCTCTCAGTGTCGAGTTGATTTTTGTCATGAACATTTTAATTTGCAGTTTGTTGTAAGATTTGAATTTTGTATTACCAAATAGTTTAAAACTAAATCTTATTATTTTTAGGGCCTCCTTAATTTGTAGTGCCAGTCCATTCTCACAAAATGGTGGCCAGCTTAGAACCTACGAAATTCAAACGGATTCGGAACGCGTTGATCTGTACGAATGCGAAACCGAAACAGTTAAAATTAATCCGGTCAAAGGTCGATTCCAGCTGTTATACCTGTTCGTTCGGTTCAACAAGTTGAAAGCCATCCCGGACAATGTGTGTGCCTTGCCGCGGCTGCGAGAACTCGTTCTTAACGATAACGAGATAACGACCGTTCAAATGAGCGACTTGAACTGTCTCACCAACCTAGAAGTGATTGCTTTGCACAGAAATCGAATTGTAACGGTCGATGCTTGGCAATCTGTGAGGCTGCCAAAGTTACGGGATCTGTACCTGGACCAAAATCAGTTGTCGGAGTTCAGTTTTGCTGGTTGGAATGTTCCCGCGCTGAGAAGGGTCCATCTATTCGATAATAATCTGAAGGTCGTTGAAGCTGTCTCCACTGCCCTACCCTCGTTGAAGACTTTGCGGATCTACGACAACCCACTGAACTGCTTCTGGGTGAAGGCTGTGACCAGCAAGTTGCACGCTCGGAATATCCGCGACATTGGAAACATGGACTGCGAGCAAGGTTCAACGTTTGAAGCCGTAGAACACATGGCCGAAATGGCTGAAGAGCGGAAGGAGCGCCAGAAATTGACGGAGAATTCCCAGCTCGAGTTGTTGGTGCGGTTGTTGCAGCAGCAGAACGAACTCTTGACGAAGAAGCTGCAAAAGTTGGAGGAACAGAAGGAGAATTCGAACAATTCTTATTTCAAATAGATCATGAAATGTAATTTCAGTAATATAAAAAAATCAAAATTAGGCCAAACCTACCAAAATTAAAATTAATTAGACTTGTATGATTCGATATTATTTTTAAGGTCCTCACAGCTTTTTGGAATGCAATTCTTAACCATAGAGAATAATAAAGATGATTTAGATGGCATTACATAAATCACCCAATTTACTACCATTAAAACAGTTTTCAGAAAGTACTGTATCAAGTAACCAATTAATCGCGGAAAACTCTTCCCCTGATACGATACGCTCTAGCCTCCAAAACAGATCTCAACTTCGGCTTCTCCTCCGGAACGAGCCTCTCCACCGTGGTTCCATTCAGGCAAGTACCCTCCCTCAAATCCGCAACGGTCACGTTGCGCGATTGAAGCTCCTCCAGCACGTACTTGGTCCAGGCACAATCCAACGGATTCCCGTGAAGCCGGATTGTAGTCAGTGCCGGGAAGGCACTGGTCAGCCCCAGAACCATCGTCAGTCGGTTCTCGTCGAAGTGGATCGTGGTCACTGACTCCGCAAGCAGGCTTGAAAAGCTAAGCTCGGTGAGGTGGTTCTGGTCCAGGTAGAAATCTACCAGCGGGATCAGCTTGTGCTGCCGCGAGCTGATTGAGGTTATGTTGTTCCTTTGCAGGGCGATCACGCGCAGCTCGGTCAGCCCTTGGAAGGAGTTCAGATCAACGGACTCGATTTCGTTGTCGTTCAGCACGAGCTCCTTCAAGTGCTTTAAAGAGTTCAAGTTTTGTGGAATTTTTTGCAACCTGTTGTGGTGGACGTACAGCACTTTCAACTTGTAGTCACCTCTCCCAGAGTCAATCAAAATTTTGTTGGTGTGGCACGATTCGAGGTCAATGTTCTCCAAACGAACTGGGATTTCAACTGTGCTCAAAACGCCATCTCTCACATTCAACTTGGTGGCGTTGCTTAATCGTGACAGCATGTTTGCACTCAACATTGCGATATTGACGGATTCCATCCAAACTTCCGCGTCATGAGGGTGATCCAACTTGTTTTCGTTCTCCGGACTTCTAATTGAAAGTTCCTTCATCATAAGGATGCCATTTTCAACGAAAATTCTTTCTCTTGCAATTGTTGATTGGATTGTGAAAGCAATTCTGAAAATACAAATGAAAGTGAAACATTTCCTGGGAAATCCAGTCGGGGATTAACTCAGCGGTTCTTACAATAATATGCACACTTGCAGCTTCATCTCCTTTAGATTTGGTTGTTGAGCGTTAGAATGACCGTATGGAACTGATTACTAGTGGATTGAAATTGCAATCTATAAGTCCCCACAATTCATGTTTACTATTGTGCTTGGCTTAACTGGTGCTTAGGGTAATCTACAAGTTATCAATTGTTTATAGTAGTTTACAAAACAATGAATTTATGTCGAATAAAACTACTGAAAATAACTACTAACTAAAATGCAACTGATCAAAACTCATTGATAAATTACTTTTTGCCCCACATGTTGTTTATAAGTTTGAGAAACTTCCTGGGAACAATATAATCTTTGAGATGAACTCAGACTTGTTTACAGGAGCAAATTGATTAATTATTCATAATGACACGTAAAACTTTGAAATAATTGAAGAAAAGACTAATAAATTTTCAAAAAATGACAATTTTTTATCGACTAATCAACCATTTCGTCGCTGTTGTGCTAACTTGTCGCAAGTCGATTTTGGACCAAATTGAGTAAAGAACGCCATTTTGTGTAAGTTCTCAATGCCTCACCTTTAGACCTTCACAGATCCCCAAAATTCGATTTCAATCCTGAGATATTCAATAAAAACCGAAAAACTCCGTGCATTTTTGTCACTTTTCATATGAAAGAAGTTTCAATCTTGTCGTGCTATCTTGACACAGCCTGAAAATTGATGTAAGTGCGACAACTGGCCAAAGGGATTTCAGGTCAGAACGCGTTTGACGCACGTACAAGTTAGACTACCGTAAACATTTGTAATTATAACTCGGGACTCCAGCAACCAACTTCAACCAAACTTCGGGACAATGCACAGAATGGTCAGTCAAACAAAACGTGTTTGTTATTGTTTACATCGCGTGCTCTCGTTTTTGTTTATTCAAGGTCAAACACTTGAATACCTGAATATTTTCTGAAAAAAATGCCAAGGGTGCACAGCAACCAATGAAGTTGTTGTCTTCTTTTTCCAAAATTGTCAAACTTACGTACCCAATCCTGTAAATATCTGAATTCTTAAATAATCAAGCTATGTCCTAAATTATTTTGTAGACAATAGTTTAGGGGATGAATGAAAAATTATATCGATAATTCCCGTAGTTTTGAAGATACCAAAATGTTTGTTACAAAAATTTGGGTGCAAAAGCCCTGATTGATGTGCACCGTTAAAACTCTTATAATTTGAAAACGAAGTACTTTTTTTAATTTAGTTTGATTCAGTTTTTATTGCAAATTTGATTTTGCATTTAAAATTGATTTTTTAAATTTTGTTTGAAAATATTTATTCAGTCACACCGTCTTTGATACAAAGAATATCCACAGACTGAAATATTTTTTTCAAAAATCTCTTTTTTTGCAAAATACACAACTCTGCATTTCAAGTCCCTTTAAATATATTCTTTTTGGAACATTTTAAATATAAATAATTAAGGAATTCTACTTTTGGTGATTACCGTAAACCGTAAACCGAGGTGACTTTGATAGCCGGGGTGACTTAGATAGGTTTGAGAATGTTGCGCAAAATGAAAAGTACAAATCAAATACGTACGGAATGGTATGGAATCATATTGACCGAATTAAAGAAGTGCTCAAAGTACCTTCAAGTAGAAATTTACATAAAATTTTTAAAAAGTTTAAACTAAAAAGCATTATTTTACTAGTTTCAATGTGTCACAATTTTCTCAATGAAAATGAGTTCGAATCGGGAAACGGAATGCATTTTCGGATTCTATGGACAATTTTCCGATAGGAGAAGGTATAATAAGTTTGTAAATAACAAATATTATGTGTTTTTGAAACACAATAAAAAAACTTCAAATTTTTAGACATTTTCAGTGAAACAAATAGTATGTAAAATTGTGAAATCGTTTGATTTGTGCTTCGAATTCAGTTTAAAATGCATTTTTTATAGATTATTTTATAAACAAAACTAGTTCTACCAAATATAAGGCCAAAATTCAGGCCAAAAAAAACGCCTAAAATTTATATGTAATTTATTTAAAGCTCATTTTTGCGGTGCTGTACATTGGAATTTTATTAAAATTTGAAAATATTTTTTTTAATCCAGCCCAAACATGCTAAATATGAATATCAATACAGAAAAATTCGTTTTAGATTGTTTTAAGTTGATTTGACTTATATTTTCATTAAAAATTTTAAGTTTTTGAAAAAATATTTTTCTGCCCCTCATTGTTAAAGCCAATTTTGAAGGGGGCGGGGGGCGACATAAACTTTGAAAAATGTTTGCAACGGCCTACGTGAACATTGATTTTTTGAAAACTCTATCAGCAACCTTAGTGATGGTACATTTGACGTAAAAATATAATTTGAACATCTTATAAACCTGATTTTAAGAATAAAAATTTTGACTATCAAAGTCACTCCGGATTCACTTTTTGGTTGTGCCTTTATTTTATTTGATATAAAATAAACCATAAGGTTTTAAATTGCAACAAAGTACGTCAAAATATAGTATGATTTGAAATATAGAGAGCATTAGTCAAATACAAGACCTAAGCTGACTCTTAAAAATAATTGCAGAACATTGTTACCCGAGCAGACGGAAACAACTTAAGAGTAACATTTTTTGATATTTGAAAATACTAGACCAATAACATTTTATGTTATTTATAACAAGATTTATTATTCGTCCTTATGAATTTTTTGTTATTGGATTGTTATTGTAATAACAAACTATTAATTATTTATTATTATTATTTTTAGTTATTCTTCGAACAAATCTTTGTTATTATTTTTTGTTATTTTAACAACTAATCCGATCATCCCAATAACAGTTGGAGGTATTCTTCCATAACAAAAAATTGTATTCCAAAGTTGTTTTGGCTTTCAACCAATATCAGACCAATAACAAATTTTGTTATGATAACATTAACTGTTATTAAACCCTTATGCAAATATGGATTTTTCAAGATGATTCAATAACACTTTCTGTTATTTTAACAGTATTTGTTTTTGAAATGGCATGAATTTTGTTATTACCGTCTGCCCGGGTAAAGTCACATGAACCAATTAATATTTATATTATATTACGGGAGCGAATGACCCATAGGGTTAAAGTTCCCCTAATAAAATCAACAACAACAACAACTACATTAATAATACCATCATGAGAACTGGAATAGTGGAATACCAGTGGAAAGTTACTGGATAGTATATTTTTACAATAATGTAGATCTTTTTTTTTTTTTTAAACTAAATGCTAATTTTTGTTAGTAAACGCATAAAGACACGACTATATGATTGAAACCCGTTTGCAGATCTTGATTATTTCATCATTTACGAATAACAATCAAGAATGATGCGTATCTAATAAGCTTAAAATTATCACAAAACCGCAAAGTTATTTAATATTTTACCCCTCCTTAATCAGCCACCTGAAACCCAACCTGCTATTTCCAGTTTTGCTCTTCTTTGCTATGCTTTTCAATATTTAAAAATAAATTCTCACTATCTCTCGCAGCATCCGGAGAGACGACCGACGCCAACGACGACGATGCTCCGTGGAAATTCCCATAGAGTTCCATTCGGAGAACCAAAGAAAGAGAGAGAAAGAGCGCAAGCATCTTCGGCTTCTGTTGACCTGTTGGTTGGTGGATGCTGCGCTGGTTATCGGTGCCCGATCGAAAATGAAACCAGTTCCACCGGTTCGGGCATTCTGATTCTTCGGCGGTTGAAGCGGAAGGGGGCTCGTGTAGTGGAGAGATGGGACCTTTTTTTTGGATTTTGTGATTTTATTTAGAAATCGGGTTATAATTTCATTAGTTAAGTTATTTTAAATTAACAAGTTGCAATTAGTTAATAAATTTAAAAGAATTATGTGTATTTTTCAAGTAGCTTTACACATATTTTTAATTTGCATTCAATTTGTCTAACAGCAAATAATTGTTTTGAAGTGTGAAATTTAGCCAAAACGGTCGACCAGAGCAAAAGCTTCATCGCAGCACAGTATTATTTTACGATTTTCTTGTACCTTTTGATGGGCACGTCCACTTCAATGCAAATTTCTGAAAATCAACATCTAGGGTGTTAACCTATTTTGATGTTTCACTTCATGCTTTTGTATAGTGGAGATTGGTATTCAGAGTGGTGATTTTTTGCTGTTGGATTTAGCTTATGCTGTTTAAATCAGATTAAGTTTGTTAGAAATATTAAATTTTTCTCAAAGATAAATTTGTAAATAGTTATTTGAATATAAATGGATACAAATCTTTGAACTTTCAAAAATTGATTGCAGTTTTATTGTTGATGCCATGAATTTGGATCCAGCCCAAGCTAAACAAATGAGCGTTGTTTTATTAAAGTAGCTTGCTGAACAAATACCTTATGTTTTTTTTTTAAATGTGACTCTGTCAATTCCACGATAAGGTTCACAATTTGGTTCCCTGGACATACAAAATTTTCTGATTGATTTAGTAAGCAAAGCAAAGCAATCCACTTTAACGACCCCCTGGTCATTTGTGGTCTCTGTTGCAAGTTTCTGCTCATTTTGGTTTGTTCCGGTGGGCATACTAAGCCCAAATCCAAAATAGGAGCTTGATTGGACGTAACAAGAGCTGGCGCTTTGCATTTGAATTTTAAATGGGATTTAACCCGTAAAAAAAGATTTTTTCATTAATGTTTCTTTTTGAGGCATTTTGGCTACTGAAGCGTTTATTTTCAACATCATTGGCGTGTAGGCCAGATCCTTGCGCATCTTTTGGTATATATGGAGCTCGGTACAGACCTTCAAAGTTTGGCAGCCGAAGCCGCTAACCACCGCGCCACGAGGCCCTCCTGATTGGTTTTGTATCTCCAGCAAAACTGTGAGTATTGATGGAACTTCTAGAGAAAAAAAGGTGATGTGATATATCAATCATATGATGTGATTTTTTTAACCAATCATAATTTTCAAAAAATCAAGCATTGTTTTTTGCTTAATTTATCAGTTAATGAATTAAATTTAAATTCAACGAAAACTGCATTTTTGTGTTCATGTTTTTATCCACCTTAAAAGTGATTGTTATTTGTAAATTCTAGATTAAATTTTCAAAACAACCTATCCCTCATGGGTTTCCTATGCAGATAGGACCTTTTGAAAATTTAATCGAGAATTGACAATTTTACCAGTAGAAGTCATACTCAAGTTAAACCAACTCTGGAAAAAATAACCTTGTGATTTAAAATATTGGAAATATTTGAAATTTGATACGTAAGTCAACATTACTGCTGTGTTTTTTTTTACATTGGAATCCATTTGACCAACAAGTTTTGACAGGATTGATAAATTCCTAAACAACTATTTCAACATATCTTAAACTTGGAGTATTTCTATAAATTCCACCATTTTTTCATTATAAAAATAATATGATTGCACAAAACTATTTATAAAATAATACTAAAATAAATAGTATAACAAAATAGGGTGGATTCATGCGGTTGTTAATAGAGCGTCCAATTTCCCGGGAAATCCCAGGAATTCCCGGGAAATTTTAAATTTATTGAAAATTGTTATGATCATGGTTTTTATCAATATTATGCATGGTTTAAATAAGTGTGAAGATCAATTAACAGCTTGACTGCGTGTAAAAAATCATTCAACTACAAGAAAATGTATTTTGGTATTTTTTGATGAGAAATTTTAAACCTGCCTCTGTGACCAGTTTATTGAAATGAGAAAAAAAATGCAGAAATTATGTTTTTCATGACAAATACTGGTTTCAGCTCTTGGACAAATGATAAAGCTTTTTAGTGTTGGTTTTACTCCAAACAACCTAATGTTTTCAAATATTTGAAACAAGCTTTGAATATATTTTTGCATTTTTTAGGAACAAACAATAGAAAGTAATTTTTCAATTTTTTTTTGTATTATTATGCAACATGATTTGAATGATTCGATAAATTAACCTCATTCCACAAAAAGTCTTCTTTTTTCACATTTAACCCTTTAACACCTGTAGTTGCACCAGTGCTCCATAATTCTGTTACTTCAAATTGTAATTTCTTTAGTACTTGGTATTCAACCAATTGAATTAATTCTTTTTGCACAAATTCGATTTTCATCTCATTTGATCATGGTACACAAAAACGTAATAAAAACTCAATGTTAATTTAGAGGTAAGGAGTTAATATTGTTTTGATGAAATAACATCAATCTGTTAAAAGCTTACCTAATTGTAATAATTTAGTACTCATTAAGCAAGATCTATTCCCAGTTGCTTCAAAAATTAATATTATCAGAAATAATTCTGGTATCATAATTTCTGATGATCTGATTAATTATATATAAACCAAACAATACATTTAATTGAACGAAATCATGTTGAGTTTGTTCATTTCCCGGGAATTTTTTTTCCCGAGACGGGAAATTTGACGCTCTAGTTGTTAATTATCATACACAACGTTTTTTTTTCTAATGTGACGAAGTCTAAGAAAAGTTGAATGGTTTTGTGTTTTTTTTTCTAAATTTGATTTAACTATTGATATTTATATTTTATGGAAAATCAAGCCTCTTGCTGGTTTTCCCGAATTATTTATTAGTATAACGTTCATATGGAGGAAAACCCATATATTGATTTCATTTAAGAGAAGTTTGTTGAATTTTAAAGAAACTTGTCCTAACTAAAAGTATTCCACATTTTCAGTTAAATTCTTGACTTTTTCCCGGTTTCCTATTTTTTTTTGTTCCGAGGTGGCCACCATGTCCAAAAGGATTTAACTTGTACTAAAAAAGAAAAGTATTATTCGCTTGAGAATTTGATTTTTGAAAATTGTTCAAACTGCTCTGTTGACTTAAAGCTGCCTTTTTACAAAGATCAGTAACGAGTGAAAAAAACTGAAGAAACAAATTTTAACATTCTTACATTTGAATCGAGTAAAAAAAGTGTTATTATTTAATTGATTTCATAAATTTATCATATCAAACCAGGCTTTACACCGAAAAAGCCTAGTCAAATTATGTTTATGGAGAAAAAAATATCAAACATGCGAGCATTGTGCATAAAATTCATTAATTTAAATTTGTTAAAACAAAAATTCTCATATTACAAAGTTCAATCTTCTTCCATTGAATCTTAAGGTTTTAAGTAATTTATGTAGTTCTGAATAATTCTTGTCTTAATTCATTATTACTATTAATACTTTTGAAACATTTAAAAAACAACATTCGGCACGATATCCAATTTTAAATGGAATAATTTTTTACATTTAGCAATTTTAAAATAAAAAACTAACACTTTTGACAATTTTGTCAGATTTCTTCGATCAAACCCCGATTAGGGCTTGGGGACGTCTTTTTATTACGTAACGCAAGAACCTATCGTAACAAAACTTTCATACTCTCCTCCCCTCCCCACCATCTACATTACGTAATAAATGAACGCTCCCTTTATTAAGATAATTCAATCATACAAATGAATTTTCAATCAAATATTTTTTGTTGAAACAGGTATTTTTTGGGTCAACTTAGAAAACGCATATTTGGCAACAGTAATGATGCAAATTGAATAAATATACGAAAAAATATTAACAACACTAAAAAGACAATAACAATTGGTCGGAAGATATAAGGTCAAATGGGTAAAAGATTGAATTTTAAAAAGGGTTTAACATGTTTTTTCTTCATAAAATTTTGCATTACGTCTCAGTTTGTTGTACTATAACGCTCGAATCGCACCTATTCTGGGTGATAAATGTTTTATTTCATGATCAGCAAAAAAGAATTGATTATTTTGAAAGAATGAATAATTGTTCAAAATTTGTTTCAAAATCAGACATTTTATCATAAATTATTTTGAAGAAATTTAATAAAAATGAAAATTTGCGAGAAATTACATCTTCTTTATTCATTCATTTTAAGAAGTGCTTTGAATTACAAGAATGCAAAAACTCACAGGTAAAAATACTGAAACAATAATAAATTTAATAAAAAAAAAGGTTAAAACAAATCAACAAACAATTTTTTTTAAAATAAAGCTGTAGAAGTAAATTATCATAAGAATATTAAGAGTTGCTAATGTTTAAATTAATGAGAAAACCTTAAAATAAATAGTTTAGAAAAACAGAGGCAAAAAAAAAAACAATTAGGAAAAATATATAAAACTCTTTCAAATATGTTTGAGGCTTTTTTCAGCAACTTTTTTATGCTCATATTCGAAAGAATGAAAAAACATAAAGAAAGACTTGTCCAATGAGACCTGATTTATGGAATGGGAAGTGAAGTAGAATTGATAAAACTTTAAAAGGGTTGATGTTGGTATTTTGGGAATAAATGTCTGTGAGTAAGACACCAACCTAAAAAGGGGTTTGAGTATCGTTTTTTTAACATCACTAAAACTTTTCCCCAGTTTCACAAGAATTCTTGTGATTTTTCCAGATTGTTTTTTTTTCCATTTTCTAGGAAAACACAGAGAAATTATATGTCCGAATTTATTCGTCTATGCAATTAATGAATTGCAACATAGTTGCAATGTGAAACGAAAATTATGCTTTCGTTCTTAGAGATTACCCCAATCTCCCCTACATTTTGGAGGCTCCTAGCACAAAAACCAAACATCGAATATGCAAAGTGGGTATGAACTTGAGCACATTCACCTTCCAGTAATGTTGGCACTTTTATTTTTATTAATTATTTTGAAATATTACTTTTCTTTATGTAAGTTTATTCAAATCCTCTTTTCGTGTTTTAAAAACAAAATTACGAAGTTTTTTTTTATAAATAGTTTTTTTTAATACAAACCATTTGTATCTAGACACCTATCGCTATAATTACGCATAATTTAAAAAAACACACAATTTTAAATCTTTTCCCCCCCGTCCCAACCAGCTAATATAAATTCGTCCAACTTTAAAAAACACAGTTATCTCAAGGGTCTCAATTGAAAACGTTATAAAAGCGATTGCGCTTTCGTTTCGGATGCTCAGTTCGTTTGTGCACTTCGTCGGGTGCTGAGAATATACATACTCTTTCCATTTTTTTTATTTTGTTAACTTGCGGGAGAAAATACACCAGTCTGGAAGGAGGAGAAAAAAAATAATAAAAAATAAAACAAGCAGAACGAAGAATTTGGACCGCGATCGGCCGGGAGCGTGCGCGAGTGTGTGAGGAGGAGCTGGTCGATTAACAAGAAACGAACCTGCTTCTCGCTGGCTGAGAGGAAGAGCTGCAAGGAGAGAGAGAAGGAAAGAAAGAATGGATAACACCGCGAAGAGCCTCATTTGCTTGCTGTAAGTTTTGCCGATCGATCTAATGCCAGGTGTACGAGAGAGAGGCGCTGGCGGGATTTTTGAAAAGGGTGTGAAGGGTGATTGTGCCAACTTAAAAGTGATTTGCGTGTATTGTGATAATGTGCTAAGTAAATTCATAAAAAAAAACTGTGGAAAAAAGAATGTATTCTGGTAAATTGTTTATTATCAAGTTTTTTATGTTGTGAGTCCGAAAAGTAGATTATTATTATTTATTATAGTTTTTGTTTGGATTCAGAATGATTTAAAACAAAAAAAATCTTCTGTTGTTATTATTATTTAGTTTGTGCTTTTCTCAATTGAAAAAAAAAAATCCATTTTGCAATATTGTATATTGCAATGACTGGCTAAAAACTTTAGCTATTCGTCGATTGAAATTTTTGATAAAAGTTAAATTTTTCCCATTTTCACATCCTTAAAGTCAAAAAAAAAATAATTCAAACTATGACTTTTTATTTCATTCTCAATCGGTCAATTGATTTTTACATAATATGCATAATTTTTCAATTAACGATATCTCTGTTTTGTTCGATTTTTTTGTGAAACTTTCCGCAAATCAATATATTTTTTTTAAATTTCGTATTTGTTTGCATAACATTTGAAAAAGAAAGAAAATATTTCTTTCAACAGTTCTGGAATGTTAGGCTTGATTTTATGATTTCTGAGAATTTGTTTTGGAAAAGATCAGAAACATCAAAGTTTAAGTTCCCATTTAAAGTCGTAATACGGTCAAAACTGAATTGATGAAAAGTTTTTTAGCTCCCCTAATATTTTGTTCGGATGCATTTCAATCTTACATTATTTTCAAATCAAACGATTTCCAAACTTTGTCTATCAGGTTCCAGTAACTATAAATGGTTTTATATTTGAGAATAATGTGAATTGTTTGAAGAAATCGACGGTAGAAGTTAATTTTATGTAATGTCTATGTAATTTTTTTCAATAAAGTTTTTTTCAATAGTGCTTCAATTACAGTTTTGTTGAAAATTTGATGTATAAAAAAAACTTGAGTGATTTTGACAGTCGCTATGCTTCTTAAATATTTCTACCTTAACAGGTTTGTTCAACTAAGCTTGTAACCGTTCAATAAATTTGAGGTTAAGTAACTAAAAAGTTCAAAGCTTGAGAAATATGCATGAAAATCTGAGGATATTTTTGAGTTTTGTTTCAAAAACTTAAAACTTTGAACCAAATTTTCAGATCGTATGTTTCATTTTGCAAAAAAAAAACTCGATTCTAGCAAATTATCTCACCACAGTTTACGGTGCTTACAAGAATTTTACGTATTTTGACTTAAATTTATTCAAATTCTTTGAAATTATAAAAGATGTGAAAAGCTCTTTAAATTTCTTTTATTTTTTGCGATTTTACATTCTTTCAGAATTTAAATAGGAGTTCTTGATAAAATCGCTTATATCCAAATTTGTTTTAAACTAAACTTCTGAATCCAAGAGTATTTGCATGCTTAGAAGCTTAATCAGTTCTCAATTATTTTGTTTATAGTTTTTGCATTCTCCCAAATAGCAATCCTGATAGAATTAGAAAAAATAGAAGATTTCTAATTATTTTACAATATTTGAAAAAAAGATGGTTCATAAATGTTTCACATATATTTATCAATTATTTTTGAATATTTTTCATAAATTAAATTTTCAAATTGTCATAATTTAGTGATTCTTCATAAAAAGCAAACAATAATAAACAAAATGATTATTGCATTTTTTGTTTTATCTCTGAAGAAATTAATTGAGGTTTGAGATAAAGAAATACGGAATAAAAAAAAGTAAGAAATATCTTTTGAAGAGAAAATTCATAAAGAGCAGTTTTATTTCAATTAGGAAAGCTTTCAAAATTCAGAACTAATATATTTTTTCAACGAATCGCTTCAAAAACAATAAACGAGTATGTTTTTTTATTTTCGTAAATTGTTCCGTAATTTTTAGTTTTGTGTTTATCAGTTTTTTTTTAAACAAATTCTATATGCCATGTTAAAAATAATTTAAGTTTCTTCCAAAGTGAATTAAAATAATGTTTTTTTTTTGTTATTGTGGCTCATTCTTTATTAACAGACTTTGAAAATTTTATAGCAAACTCGGAATCTCTAAAAAAAAAAGAATCGAAAAAAGGATTCGAAACATAAGGCTGGTACAAATTTTATTTAAAGTTTTTGTACTTTTTTCAACTTCATTTGAATTGTAAGTGCAATCAGCTGAAATCAATTAAAAATGCATTCCCCTACGTTTAGAATCTTTTTTAGCATGTTTGGGTTGATGTAAACATTTTTTGAATTTTAGAAAAAAATCGATGTTTAGTTTGACAAAAAAGTTTTTTTTCGCTCAAATCTTACATTTTTTGAAAACTAACAATTGCAAAACAACTGAACTGCCCATGTTCGCATAAATGTCCGATATGCAAAAACAGCAAGCTGAGAAAAAATAATTTGAAGTTTGTCCCACACATAAGGCTACGTGTTAAGTTTTCACGAAAAAACAGAATTTCCTCCTGATTTCTACAACAAAGTACTGGATGTTATAGGCTCTTTTGAAAAAGCACACGGTTTTGAACCAAACTGCATCAATAACTCAAAAGTGATGAAAATGCATATAGGACATTTATGCGATCATGGGCAGTGAACTAGTGTAAAATTTATTTTAAAACACATTTTACATTCAAATGTTTAGACTTTGGCTTGTTGCTTAATTTTTTTTTGCCCCCCCCCCTCGACCACGGCCTGAGAACTTTGAAAAATATTTGTATCGGCCATAGTCTGTACTAAAGTCTGCATTTTTTGTATTTTTTTGTACTACATATACATAATAAAAAAATAATATTTTTAATGCAGTTCGGTATAATGTTAAAGGAATTATAGAGATTTGTTTAAACACATAGGACCTCATAGTTCATACCTCCTTTAAAATATGTAGAGTACAAAAATAAAATAAAAGATACAATTTGCAAAAATCATAATAATAACTTTTTGATTTGTTGTTTTTGAAGCGATTTATAAAATAAATAAAAAATCAAATTTGTTCACCCCTTTTCAAACGTTCCCCCCCGAAAGCGTCTGCGTGCGTTTGTGTGTGCGGTTCGTGCCCGGAATTTTGCACGCGTGTGTCTATTTTTGCCGGTACCTCTCCTCTTGTACTAAATCTAATGGACAAAAAAAAGGAGAAATTGGGGGGAGGGGGAGAAGATAATGACGACCGATGGCTAATGGCCGGTGGACGGAGGTGGTCAATACTAGAACAGCCAGGCAGACAGCAACAACAGACTGATCAGAGAGTGTGTGGTGAAATTAAGTCAGATCATGCGCTGTCTTCTTCGGGCTCGGGTGGTGGAACCAGCCCACGATATTTGAATGATAACGGTTAGATTCAATGGAGCTTGACCCACTTTGCTGGATCCCGGGACTGGGGTGGGCTGGGAGTGGATTTTTTTTTTAGTTTCTGTTAATATCGGAATCCGGTTCTTTATTTTGACGCAAGATCTTGATTTATCGAAAGGTGAATCATGTTTTATGGCTTCGATGGAAAGACCAGAAAAATTGGGCTACATTTAAATGTGAATGGATGGCGGAATAATCGGGCAGACGTTTTTTTGATCGATGAAAGTTCAAGAATCGAAAAGGAAGACGAGTTGGGGCATCAAAATCGTAACCTTTTCCGTTGATGGAGTCATAACATTTATGATGTTTCTACAGTCCACCCGAGCAGACGGAAATAACTTGGGAAGGTCAGTTTTTGATATTGTGAGAAGATCAAAATCCGTTATTGGGATGATCGGATTAGTTGTTAAAATAACAAATTTCCATAACAAAGATTTGTTCGAAAAATAACTCAAATTGTTATTGCTCTGTTATTTCAATAACATACTAATAACATAAAATCCAGAACAATAGAATAACAAGGTTAGTTATTCTGAGCGATGGATGGGGAGCACCCAAATAACAAAAACTGTTATTTATATGGATTGATTGCATAACAAAAAGTGTTATTATTTTATCACCCTGAACAGTTTTTTTTAGCAGTTAAATTACAGAAATCTTACTGTATTATATTCTTTGAAAGTTGTAACAAGACTGACTCACCAGACATTTGATAAGAAATTACCAAACTCCGGATTCAGGTCACTTTAGTCGGCTTTACATGTTTGGCTGATTATGCCTTCTCTCTGGCTACTCCTTTCTGAAAATATAGATAATTATCACAAAGTGTCTTATTCTATCGTGGAAAAACCAAAGCACTTATCTGATACTAGTCGAGCCGGTGATATTTATCGCCACAAATAAAACTGACTAAATATGATGCATTTTGTTTCGATGATCACTAGTCTGAAAAAGAAAAAAAAGAAAAATCATGATTCTTATAAAACAATTTAACAATTAAAATTTTGAGAAATTATTTAAATTCTCTGGGTTGTTTTCAAAAAGACTCAAGAAACTTTTAATCTTTTGCGTTCAGAGCAGTTGTAGGACTTGAAGCTAAAAAATCCGTTTTTTTTGGTTCACGTAAACAGATCGAATCGGCTTTGATTACAAATTACTGCTGCGTCCTTTTGAAAAAAAAAAAAAAACGATCGGTAACTTAAAACAAGTAAACAAACGAAACGTTTTAAAAATTATTAATTCATAAAAAGATAAATATTGTTTATAGGAAATTTGTTCACATTGCCATCCAATTGTACTGAACTTCGAAAGATTTTTGATCAAAATGAAACTAAAGGAGCAACATTTTTTAAATTTAATAATGTTAAAGCATTTTGACAGCTGGAACTATTTTGCCATAATATTTGATATCAGGCTACATGTACAAATAAACAAACAACATTCGTCCTCCTCCTCTACCATTAAACATCTCGAGTTTAGTTAATCATTTACCTGTAAATTGAGAATTTCCAAAATTTCTCTCGCTGTCAAAATGCTTCTAAGAAGCTTTCTTTATTGCAAATGTTGTCAAGAGAATTTTAATTAAACCCCCGCAAAGCACCCACGACAAAAAGAAATTTAATATTTTTCTAGCAAAATAATGGAAAACGGCCGTTGTGGGTTTGTAAACAAACCTTTCATGCCAGATATAAACATCCTCTACCATGTTTAAAAACCCACGATGGCGCTTTTGCATTGTTTTGCTAGATTAAAACACAAATCTACCGGAACTTACCTTTAACACTCGAAGCCCTCTTCCGGGAAGATGATCACCTGAAAGCTGTGTGGCAAGTCCTCGGCAGGTTCAGCTCGGCGAAACCTTTCATAATCCAGTGGTGGACTGCCGAATGACGAAGTCTATCTTCCACAGGGCGAAAAACTTCTGTTGGGGCACCGGGGCAGGTGTCCTGCGCTTCCGTCTGTGGCAATTTTGATCACAATTTTGCTGCCAGTCTCATCTTCGGGCAATCTGCAAACAATCACACACACGATGAACAACAAACCACATTAATGAATTGCAATCTTCTTACCGCCCCCTGTTTGTTTACTTCCTACAATCCTGTGGACACTTGCACCTACTTTATTAATCGCAAAACACTTAAAAATACCGTAAACAAGCCGAAAAATAGACCCCGACATTCGCGAGTCGCAACGAACAAGACCACAACAAAACGATGCAAAATTTAATTTGACAGCTCTTCCAAGCAGGAGGAGCCGTTCACGAACACCGTAATGCAAAAATTAAACTAAAAAGTTTTCTATGTTGATTGCAATCTCGATTATCAACTCAATTATCAATTAGTATTAGTATTGTTAATTATTAAGAATCAAAAAATTGCAATGGGTGCAAAAATTAAACCGCAAAGTGCGATTTTCAGTTACATTGTGGGAATTAAAAGAGCGGTTGGCGTCCAGCGCGTTTGGATCTGTCAAACATTGGCCAATCTGTTTCTCTTGACAATCTATAATCTGCACCAACCGGCTTGATGTAAACAATCCCGACCTAGATCCCGACACACTAAAATCAATATCAGTACAAAATAAAATTTACTCAAAAAATTACCCAAAACCTTTAAAAAAAATCTATTTTTTTTCACACATAAGTGATATTTTTTATCCTTTTTTCATTGTGTAGCGTTAGTTAAAGGTTCTTAGCATCATTTGCAACAAAAAAGCTGTATGTTTACTTTTTTGACTTTGGTCCATTTACAATGTTTTGCTAGAATTTTAGAATAATCCTATCTGGCGTAATTTAGTTCACCCTCGGCTTGGCATCACTGCAACTGCTGCTGTCGCTCGCAACACCCTTACCAAAAATCATGATTTTTTGAGTTCCAAATCCCACTTTTCATACGATTTTTTGAGTTCAGGTACTACAACCATAAAAATGGTTATATGGGTTGAACTGAAAAATTCGTATGAAAAGTGGGTTTTGGAACTCAAAAAATCATGATTTTTGGTAAGGGTGAACATTCCATCTGTCATCTTTTCAGGAAAAAGCGATCAAAACAAAACAAAACTTTTCAGTCAATCAAACCGCGAGTTGCGAAATCAAACGAAATTTGCGGATATTTTTCTTACTGCTGAAGTTTTTCTATCCTAGTGCTGAAGTTTTTCGTGGCCTGACGACGATTCTACAGGCAGATCGGACAAGTTAGCTAGCGCCGGATCACGGTGCGCTTCCGGTGATGATTACGTCGCTGCCGCTCATCCCGTTAGGCATAAGCAGCGCGATGTTGACCTCCTCCAAGACACTCCGACCACACACGATATCCAGAGTTCCGCCGAAGGTTTGTCCATGATCCATGCGTACGAAATCCAGACGCAAAACATCCCTAAGGAGTCTGCAGAGAACAACCACTTGAAAATTTTCCCGTCGGCGCACGGATTACTCGCTGAACCCGACGACACGAAAGATCTGGACTAAAACCTGAAGATGATGCTGCACAATGAGCGGAGAAAGCAGCCGCCGGCCGCCACAGAACAAATCCTAGCACCCAAACCGTAACCAGTTCTAGCAACAGAATTTCATTTCCTGCTCCTCGTCCTCCTCCTCCAGCAGTTACGATTCATTAGAATCAAGGTGCCTGAGCTTGCCGGAAACGTTCTGCATGGAACTGTCGCAAGAAAAACCGGCCACCATCCTGCTTTTGTCCACCATGCACAACATTTCTAGATGTGACACCTGCAGCGGGCATGATTGCTCGGGTCAAAACGACCAAAATCTGTCGGTGTGCTGCTGGAGTAGGGGGTAGGTGAGCGTCAAATGTTCCGTCAATCCAGTCAAAACTTTCGCTAATAAAATGTTAATTTCCAACCCCCATTCACAGGTAGTCGTCAAGTTTTTCGTTGAAACGGTATCCAAGAAGGACAAAGCCAAGGATCTCGTGCGCGGAAATTCTCGAACAAACAAGAACGAGGAGATTCCCATTCCTGTTCTGGTCCTGGTCGGGATCCCGCAGAAATGTTGTTCAGCACAATTGTGTGAAGGTGCTGTTCTCGCTATGGCTCAACGGAACACGGTCAGGTCGGCAGCATGACATCAGCACGATCGAGACAGTCCACGTCGGGGATCATCTAAAGCTGATAGGTTTCGCTTTCAAAAAGAAGTTTTAAATACAATCCGATCTGATACACTCTACTTAGTCCCAAAGTTATACGGTTATTAGTAAAAATAAAATATTCAAAAAAATGTACTAGAAATCATCTTGAATAATCTAGATTCGATTCATATACAAAAAAAAATGAAATAAATCAGATTCAGAAACTGATCTGAGCCAATTTTACCTTAAACTGTTTAATTGTATTTTCGAAAGAACACTGCTGGATGAATTCATCTTTTGGGAAATGTTGACATTTATTATCAAACCAAACATGTATTATGATGGTTTGTGTGTGAAGGTCTTACCAATACAATCGCACTGCAAATGATTGATGATTTTAATGATGATTATGTAGAAGAAGCCCAAATATATGTTTATCCGATTTCACCTTAATTTTATTTGTGTTCAAACTCGTTCGTTTTTTCCACTATCTTGCCTCAAAACTAAGAGTACCCTCGGTGGCTGGTCACTTTTTCGTTTGACACTTTTTAGTTTTCACAGCGTTGGTTAACAGTGACGAACTGTCACTTTTTAACACGGAACTCACAGTTACTGTCAAACCAAATGTTTGGCAGTAAGTTTAAGCTTATGTAAAGAGGTGTCAGACTAAAAAGTTACCCCTTTCTTTTAACAACAAGTGGTGTCAAACCAACGGGTTTTCAGTGTTTAGGGTTTAACTAACATGCACGGACGTTTTTTGCGCAGAATATTTGATAATCATGGGCAAATCATGTCCAAAGCACCTAATGGATGGAAAATGGGATCTCCAAATACCTAATTCTAAAATATTGTAAAATATGATTTTAATGTAAAATTCAATCTGATACTTCCCTTTTTTTTCATTAAACAGATTCAGTAATTATTATGTTACAAATAACAAATTCATATTCCAGCTCGGAAATATGAAAAACATAACTTAAACTGTTATTATCGTCTTATTCCTCATTTCCAATGGAATATCAAACCAACAGTTCTTGTTATTATGCAATTAAATGAAGAAACATAACTTAAACTGTTATTATCATCTTATTTCACATTTGCAATGGAATATCATATCAATAATGGTTCTTGTTATTATGGAATTGAATGGAAAAACATAACTTAAACTGTTATTATTATCTTATTCCACTTTTCCAATTGAATACCATCCCAATAACATTTTTTGTTAAAATAACAGAAACTGTTATTATTTTTTCTTCCGAAAATTATTTACAAGAATATTCAATAACAGTTTCTGTTATTTTACCAAAATTTGTTATTGAAATGACATGAATTTTGTTATTACCGTCTGCCCGGGCAGATGATAAATATTTATTAGAGTGGTGTTAAAAAATTAGTTCAATGAGTTCTAGTTTATTGAACGAATCATCATACGGGCCTTTCTGAGCACTTCGCTACTTCCTCTAAACGCAATCCATCGTATTCCTGCGTTGTCTTTGCCTTGGAAGTATCTTCCGTTTAAATTGCTACAATATAAAAAATGTATGTTTTTGACCCAACAAATTTTAAAACTTACATACCTGTGCAAGCAATATCTATACCACCACGCACCGTAATACGACTCAGCGCAATACCCCTCCCACTCATCATTATCAGCATCAAGAGAACTTCAGCCAAGATGATAACTCAAAGAATCTCCAGCACTTCCAGTGAAATTTCCCAAACTTCTCAGCAGATACTGTTGCTCTGGTCCAGCCACTCGAAATTCGCTGTATCGTGCCACCGCACGAATCCCCTCCCAATCCTCCAGAACCACGTGCAGCTCGTACCGTCTCGAGTAGGTCAACTCGTGAATCTTGCTCAAACCTAACCAAAACTCTCCTTCGATGTTCCCGAAACCATGCTCGTAATCGTTCCAACCGCGGTAGAAGTGAACCGATCCTTCGTAGCGATTCTGAACGACGATCCAACCTCCACCCTCGTACTCCTGGTCACAGAACACCTCGAATGGTTCGCGGAAACCTGGTTGGGGGTGGATCAGCTGAATTCCCGAGTGAGGATTTGTGGTCAGTGAGCACGTTTGGGGTAGATTAGATCTGATGTTTTAAAGAACTTGGTTAAAAAACATTCAATATTATGTAAATATCTTCAACCTTGCAAACTTAAAACTGGCAAAGATTAGAATAGCTTTAAGCAACGATGTAACAGGCATTGTGATCATGAACTAACTGCGACCAACTCGATTGTTTGGCTTCTTATGTTCCAAATTACCTACGGTTGGCCAAAGTTATTGATTGACCAATGTAGAAATACTTGTTAGTTGTCGCGCTTGTCGTTCTGAAGTGAAGGTGTTAAGAAGACGTTATTAAATTGTTGTCGTGATCGTGTTATCTTGCCACCCCATTATAAAATGGGGGGCTGTTTGGGTGAGACTTTAAAAACTTCGATTTATCTGATTCCCAAGCAGACGGAAATAACTTTGGAATAACATTTTTTGAGATTTGTAAATACTAGGCCAATAACATTTTATGTTATTTATAACAAGATTTGTTATTCGCCATTATGAAATTTTTGTTATTGGATTGTTACTGTAATAACAGAATAATAACACTTTTAGTTATTCTTCAAACAAATCTTTGATATTATTTTAACAACTAATCCGATCATCCCAATAACAGTTGGAGTTATTCTTCCATAACAAAAATGTTATTCCGAAGTTGTTTTGGCTTTCAACCAATATCAGACCAGTAACAAATTTTGTTATGATAACGTAAACTGTTATGAAACTCTTATGCCAAAATGGATTTTTCAAGAATATTCTTAAACACTTCTTGTTATTTTAACAGTATTTGTTTTTGCATTTCGTTATTACCGTCTGCCCGGGCAGCGGTATGACCCCTTTTATTTTTGAACATTAATAAAATTACGTGTTTCCAATAATTTGCAATATGAAATTTTGCTGATTTGGAAATTCGGTGTCAAAGGGATTTTTATGTAAAATTGGACGCCTGATTCGATGTACTCAAAATTTCGAAAAAACGTATTTTTCATCGAAAAAAAATACAACTTTTTTAGGCTTCCATATTTTTTTCTTACTCAACTGTAAAGGAATTTTTGACACGTCATTTCAAGGGAAATTTAATGTACTTTTCAAATCTGTGATAGTCCCGATTCAGATCTAACATTTTCATTTTAAAATTTTGTGTGTTTTGTACCTTTTCAATTTTTTTTAAGAGTAACAGTATTATACAAAGTTGGAAACAGTCTATTATATACATTGTGATATAAATAAATAAGGAATTTTCATGTTAAAAGACACAAAATTTTAAATTGAAAAAAATAGTTAATTTCAATCGTATTTTAATACTTGTTTTTCTCAATTCGTACAATTTTGCCAAAGAAAAAAAGAAAAGATATATTTTAAAAAGTGGAAAAAACAATAAAAAAAGAAAAATTGATTTGAATATTCCTTCAAAAGATATAAAGATTTTAAAATATTTATTTACGTACCATTTGTGCATGGAAAAGTAGGGTATAATAACAATATCGTTTTTTCTGATTCTTTTTACAATTTTACAATGATTTGCATAATTTATGTCTTTTTTCAAAATTGTCTTATTTGCTAATAATTAAGCACCGAAATGAATAATTATAAAAAAACCAAGAACAGAGTGTAATATGTAATAAATAAAATCGTGTCAACAAAATACAAAAATGACTGATCTGACAAGAATTCAAAATTCAGCTATTATGAAAGATCAAGTATTCCAAGAAAATCGCGTTTTTGTGATCGTCGCCAAAACTTTGTCAAGGCTTTTCCATCAAGGTGAGTAGGATATAAGCCGTTTGATTTTTTACAGCGGCATCTGCGTTGGATCGTCCTCTGCCATCTGAAGCAAATTTCTCTATTTTGACAAAAAATGAATAATAGCCATTTTTAATGATGGGCAGCGATCATATCAATGTTATAAAATAAAGCAAAACAAATTATAAACTGGAATGAATGAATTATTATAGAATTAAGTTTATTAATTGCCGTGGCTAGTGTTTAAATTTTACCAGGCAATTTTGTATTCAGGTTTTAGTTTACATAATCTATGCTTGAACTAAATTGTTATTAAATCTATGAAAAAATATGACTTCTACCTTTTTTTGTCCTAACTTCCATTCAAGAATTTTATGATTTTTTTTTGTTTTAGAAGCCCATTTTGAGCATAATTTTTTTTTTGAAAAATTTTAATTCTATTTTTTGCTTATATCATATTTGGATTTAGAATCTTGTAGTTTTAGGTATGTTTTACAATCTCCAATCACTATTTTTTGCGTATGAGCTGTATTTTATAATAACAATCTTTGAATAAGGGTTTTTTGCTATTTTCCTATTTTTTGTCTTTGTCTTTCAGCTAAAATTTAGCACGCCTCTATTTTTTGTACCTTTGTTATACCTTAGCTTCTATTTTTTGTACCTAAGTTATGATTTTTGAGTTTGTTTTAATGTTATTTTAAATCTAAATATTGTAAAACAAATTTTCAAAATTATTGTTTGAATCTGAAATTAATTTTACAATCGAAATAGTAGTTTATGCAAAAAGTTGCAAAAAGAGGATATTTTCAGCACGAGTCGTACATTTATCCAACGAGGTTCACCGAATTGGATAAATACGAAGAGTGCTGAAAAAATCAAGTTTTGCAACGAGTTCCATACAACATTTTTTTGCAATTCCGAAAAACACCCATTGAGTGAAATTTTATGTCAAATTTTCATGTATTTTGTCAATAAATCGTTTGAATCAAAAAAAATGTACGAAACAAGTGTTGAAAAGTTCAACTTTTCAGCACCCATTTCAGTGCTGAAAAGTAGAACTTTTCAGCATTGATTTGGAAACGTGTTGCTATTCAATTCTGTTATTTTTTGAACAAAAAAGTTGTCGTTCAAGAATGACAATAAAAGTAAGTAGTTTCACGACGGAATTGCAAAAAATACATTTTTGGTACATCGGGCTGTTTCCAACTTATAGGCAATTTTAAGTATTTTTTAGCCATCCTCACTGAAGGAAGGCTATAATTGAGGTACCATAAGTTCATATTAAAAATTATTAAGTTTTATGAAGTCTTTTTAAACACGATTTTGATGAATACAAGAAAGGGTGAAAATTGAAAAAGGTCCGGCTGATGACGGATCTTTCACCGCAGTGCTTTTTGAGATGATTATGTTCAAACTTCTCATAAGTGGCAGCACTAAGCTTTCAGTCTAAATTTTTATGACAGCAACGTAAGTAACGCTTTCATAGCATTTTGTTTGCATGTGTTCATGCGCAATTAGGTTTTACGCCGACTCGATTTGGAGGTTAGAAATTTGACAGCTTGGCTGCACTGTTTACATTTTTTGCACGTGTGTCTAAGTAAAAATGTGTGTGAGTGTGCGCTCGTGACGTCACACTGTAAAACCTAATTGTGTCAAACAGAAAGCTTTTTCAATTGATTTTAGGAGGAAGGCACCAATCACTGGGGTGGTTAACCCATTCAGGTCTGACCAAAATATCAAAATTTCCGAAAATAGCCTATAATTTTCGTATGGTCATAAAAATCATTTTCCAATCATTTTTTTTGAATCTATAATTTTATTACGGTTTCAGACTAAAAATTGCAAATTTTGTTGAACATTGGGTGATTACTAGGCTTAGTGATTTTTCACGCTCGAAAATTGCAAATTTCACGGAGACCTCAATTTCAAAACACCAAATTTCACGCAAATTTCACGGAACGTAAAAAATGTTAAAATAACTCTGAAAATTTTATGTTTGAATCACAGAAACTGCTTTTTACGCTTCATTATATATTATTTAAATAAACTAAAAACAATTTCGATACATTTGAACCTGACACAAAAAAAAATCTCCTAATTTTCCAAAATGATTCCACCTGGGTTATGGGTGGGAACCAAAGTGTAGGGCATGCGTATTCTCATTTATTGAACTGCTTTTTTATTTAAATATTTGACTAATAGAGCTAAAAAGTTTTCGCTGATTTGCTTCATTTTATTGAATTTCATGTCAAAGCAAGATTTAACAATCTTGTTTAGCCAAAATGGATTTAATAATTTGTATTTTTTGCGACATTGAGCACATTACAATATTTTTAAAGGTTTTCGTCACCATATTCCAAATTTATATTTTTAAAAATTAAGCAAGATTGATATATTTGTAATGAAATCTAATTTTTATTCAAAATGAAAATAAAAAAATAGTATTGCTCAACTAATAAGGGAATCATCCACCCAAATAATCAAATATCGTTTAAATAAAACTGGACTCAGAAAAATCTGAATTTTATTCAAAGTTGATTTCAACGATAAAAAATACCCTTCATCTTAATTTGAATAAAACAAAGCTTGATTCTTTAATTTCTTATGAAGCTATACCTATAAAATAAAACATATAAACTTATATTAAGCATAAGCATTAGGGTGCCCAGAAAAAATGACCCCCTGCTCCACAAGCGGAAAACGGTTTATTGGGTTATTTTAAGCATCTGTGTAAATTTTGAGCGAAATTGGATGAGATTAACCCATTGATACCCGAGCCTAAAGTTGGTGAAAAAAATGTTTTTCATACAAAAATGACTTTTTTAAATCGCTAATAACTTTTCAGAATCGAGTTTCACAGCTTTGGTATGTTCTACAAAGTTGTAGATCATTAAATTTTCAATAAGAATCTCACTTTTGGGAACATTTGGATGGTAATAGCGCACCGTCCAGACCAAACCGTAAGAAACTTGGGTTTTCCATACATTTTTTCGATTTTTCCCATACAAACTTCACCTCCGAGTATCAATGGGTAAATGATTACCGATTTTGCTCATGTTTGGCCCAGAGTCCTAAATTAGGTCAAGGAACAATATTCAGCTTGTGGAGCGAGGTTTTGCAAAAAAGTGCCATATTCTGGGCACCCTAATAAGCATAAGCATAGGTGCCCACCCGCAGTTGCTACTCCGTTATTGACCAGGACCTCCAGAAGTTACATCCACGAGCCGTGGAAGATAAGTGGGAGCTATCTTTCCTCGCTTCGCAACTTCTCAAAGGCCCCTATCATGCTGATCAATACCGGCGCCGGCCACGACCAGTGGTAGGGTCACGGGGAAGTGGATGGGAATGTTAGTCCGATACTTGAGTGATAGAGACCGCCCAATCGACTGCATCTCCGACAAAGTATCACATGAGTTTTGAGGGGGTTAGTAGATGGGTATGAGGTCAGGATTCACGAGTGGCAGTGATGTGACCATGAGCATTTTGTTTATCGGTTGAAAATTTTAAATCTTAGGCAGCCGGCTGCGGAAGGATAGATAATTGATCATTTAAAAAGTTTTATTTTTATCGAACGCGTGCCAGCCGAGCAGTAGTGCTATGGGCTGGACTTATCAGTATATTTTTACAATTTAGATAACGCGAGCAAATTTCAAAAATAGTAAATAAATGACGCTTTACTCTTCATAAAATTGATCGATTCGAGTTGGAATAAATTTTTACGATCATTTACGATGAAAATTATCGCGCAAAGAACAGGACTGCGCGTCCCCTGAAGCACTGCACTTATGATGTCCAATAAGTTATAATAACCAATCACCCCATGCACACAAACAGCGACACAAAAGAAATGAAAATGAACATGCAAAAACAAGACAGCGCGTCCGCGTGGTCAGCGCACCAATCAAATAAAACATATAAAACATATAAACTTATATTCTAAAAAAACTGAAAAATTCTTCAAATGGTTCATATCTAGCTTTTCAATTGTAAATAAATAAAATTTACTTAAATAGTCTGTATGGATGAAATATTTATTATTTCGCTACTTTGAAGAAAAAAATTATTTGAGAAAACCCGAGCCGGTAATAACTTGAGAATAACATTTTTTGATATTTGAAAATACTAGGCCAATAACATTTTATGTTATTTTTAACAAGATTTGTTATTCGCCTTTATGATTTTTTTTTGTTATTGGATTGTTATTGAAATAACAGACAAATAACATATTAAATTATTCTTCGAACAAATCTTCGTTATTATTTATTATTTTAATAACTAATCCGATCATCTCAATAACAGTTGGATGTATTCTTCCAAAAAATGATATTCCCAAGTTGTTCTGGCTTTCAATCAATATCAGGCCAATAACAATTTTGTTATGAACTCTTATGCAAAAATGGATTTTGCAAGAATATTCCATAACACTTTTTGTTATTTAAACAGTATTTGTTATTGAAATGTCATGAATTTAGTTATTACCGTCTGTTCGGGATTTCACAAATTCCACGCCGTCCACGAAATCGTCAAAAATCACTAACCCTATGTTAGCAATTAAACAAGGGTATTCGCTCGCTTAATTCTACAGCATTCAATAAGATTAATTTTACTCTTATTTGAGTTTGATAAATCATTTTGAGAAAAATGGTTACAATTTCACACAAACATAAAATTTCACGGGATTTCACGGAAAAAGCCAAATTTCACGGATTTCACGCTTTCCGCGAAATCGTGAAATTTCACTAACCCTAGTGATTACCGTTACTCGACCGGCTTCGAAAATTTAGGTAAAATCGGTTGATTAGAAATTTATGTTTCTTCATTTAAGTTTTTCATAAAAGGATGTCTCGAAACTATTTTAAATTACTAAAATGATTTTTTTTTCCATTTTCAGCTCGCTCGCGGTCCTCATCGCCGTCGTCGATGGTGCCGCCACCCCGAGCACCCCGAAGGCCGTCCTGGGCAAAGATGGCGCGATGCGCATCTACCGGCTGGAGATCGAGAACGAGCAGGACGTTTCGAAGCTGAACTTTCCCAACCACGAGGAGGTGATCCTGAACTCACCGCGCATCAGCGTGCTCAGCGTGCAGATGCTGCTCCAGCTGCGCTCGGTCAAGACGTTCTGGATCCAGAACGGAACCGTTCCGGTGGCGCACGTGACGCCGCAGATTCGGAAGATGGTCATCAGGAATTGCAGCACGAGCGATGTGATTATCGATCCGAGGGGCGAGTACGAGATGAAGCACTTTACGTTGATTTACGGCGAGTTGAAGGCACTGCCGCCGAACTTGAACTCGATGAAGAAGCTGGAGAAGCTGTCGTTGAACGAGAACAAGATCGAGTACGTGAATTTGGCGGATTTGGCTGGGTTGAAGAACTTGAAGGAGTTGAGTTTGTTGAGGAACAAGATCTTCCAGATTCATGCGCCAGCGCTGCAGATTGCGGATTTCCCGAATTTGGAGAAGCTGAACGCTGGATCGAACAGGTTGACGGGGATCGACTTTGAACGGTGGAATGCTCCCTCGCTGAGGGTGGTCTACCTGCAGCGGAATCAGCTGGCCGCCGTGCTGTCCCTTCCGGGAGCGCTGCCAGCGCTGGTTGAAGTGAGTCTGTACGAGAATCCTCTGAGTTGTGAGTGGTACAATTTGGCCAAGCGAGAGCTGAAGGTGAGGAAGGTCAAGATTCTGAACAAGGACCAGACGGTGTGCGAAGAAACGGACGAAGCGCTGGACGATCTTGTGACCAAGACCAGGCTGCAGGACACGTTCGTGACGATCCAGCTGATGAACCACATGAACTCGGAGATGATGACAAGCTCGAAGATCGGTTCGGTTGAGCTGCAGGGAAAGGTCAGTGACTCGATGGGAAAGGTTAAGCTGCTGGAGAACCAGCAAAGGATCTTGCAGCTGTCGATGAACAACTCGGTGATCTCGATTCAGAACCTGCAAAGCAGAAACGACATCTTGGGCAAGGCACTGGAGATTCTCAAAAGCAAGAACGACTACCTGAGCACCGCACTCAAGACGACGAGCGAAGACATCTCAAAAGAAGTTCAGCAACTGCGAACGGACAACGCCGTACTGCAAGTTCGAGACAAAAGCTTCGAGAAATCGATAGATTTGCTGCAGAAAAACACGGTTGAACTCCAGAAGGACGACAAGCGGCTTGAGAAGGCAATCTTAGCTCTGCGAAGCGACAACCAAGCCATCAAGGCCGACATCCAGAAGCGACTGAACGTAACCAACGGAAACTTCTCGGCGGAAATCCGGCAACTGAAGCAGGAAAGTGCAACCTTCATGATGAAGGACAAAGCGCTCGAGCAGATGCTGGAAAGTCTGCAGAAAGGTGCCGCTGATCTGCAGAAGGGCGAGAAACGGTTCGAGAAATCGCTGGAAGTGTTGCGCTCGGAGAATGTATGGTTAAAGGAGAAGCTCAACGATACGGTGGCGAACGTGACGGGGGAATTGTCGGAACTGTGGGAGCAGAGTGACGGTCTGCAGAATCTGTGGCAGACGTCGCTAGCGAAACTTCAGAACGATAGTGCGGAACTGCGGAAGGAGGACAAGAAGCTGGCAAAATCGCTGGAGCTGATTCAGGAATCGAACGAAGCGACGAAGAAGGAAGTACACACTCAGCTCACCAAGGCCGGGGTGAACTTTTCGGCGATGGTTCAGCAACTACGGAAGGAGAGTGAAGATTCGCAGGAGAGTGTGCGGAGGTCGTTGGAGAAGCTGGAGAAGGAGAATGCGGAACTGAGGGGATTGGAGAACTCGCTGATGAAGATTCAAAACGAGAACGAGCAGCTCCGAACGTCGATGCAGAACCACCTGAGTGCGGCTACCGGAAACGTCTCAACCGACATCATGCAGCTGTTTGAGGAAACTGGCTTCATGAAGACGCAGATAAAGGAGACAACTGACAAGGCGGACAACTTGATGATTTCGCTGACCATGCTCGGAAGTGAAACCACGGAAGTTCGCAACGAAAACGCCAAATTGGTCAAGAATTTGGCCAAGCTGCAAGAGGAGAACGAAGCCACCAAGACGAACATGCAGAGCTTGCTGAACATCACAACGGATCACTTCTCGGCCATCATGCAGCAACTGCAGATGGAAAGCGAAGGTCTGCAGAACAGCCTGCAGGAATCGCTGGAAAAACTTCAAACCGACAACATGGATCTACAGAACGCCAACGAAGGACTCGGCAAAACCATCCTCCAACTCCAAACTGAAAACAAAGAATCCCAAAACAACCTGCACATGCTGCTGAACGTAACGACGGAGAACTTCTCCGTAGCATTCCAGCAACTGCACGAAGAGAACGAAGGCCTCGAGAAGTCGCTAGCCATCCTGCAAGATCAAAACCTCGACCTAAAGCGGTGGAACGAAAACCTGGAAAAGTCCGTCAAGCAACTCCAGCGCGAAAACGAAGCCATGCGGAACTCGATGCAGCAACTCCAAATGCAAACGGCACAACAGATGACCAAAACGGCAACACAGTCCAACAACCAAGCCGCACTCCTAACCGACAAGCTCGTCGACCAGCTTAGGAAGGAAAACGCCGCACTGGAAGCGAAACTAAAGCAAAGCAACGAAAAGTCAGCGGAGGAGATTGCCCAGCTGCACAAGCGCATGGACGAGTTCCTGAAGGCGAACATGGTTGCTGGGATTGCTGCGAGCATGATGGACGGAGGGATGAACGCGATGATGAACTCGGTGGCGATGAACGCCGCGGCGAGTCCGGAGATGAACGTCAAGGAGGTGGATTCTGCAGCGAAGACGGTTGAGGAAAGTTCGACCAAGGGCGTCAGCGTCGAGGCTGGAACGGAAGCTGCGCAAACGGGGGAAACGGCGGAGAAGAAGGCGTAGCTGAGAATGAGTCTGTTTGGTTAGAGTAATTTTAGGTGGTAAATATAGAATTAATTTAAATAAAATGTTGGTCGTTTTTTTTTATTTCTGTAATATCACATCGTCATGAGTCATGTTTTGAAATTGAAATACTTGTGTGTGTGTGTGTGTGTGTGTTTGGGTCATACAACTACATCATGACATACATTTCAAGAGCATGATTTTAACTTATGCATCCAAGCGTCTAGATTCTGAAATATAAGTTTTTGAATTCGTTGAATTGATAGCGCCAAAATGTAGGCAACCAGTACAAGTTTTTCGTTTTGCCTACCATAATAGGGGGAAGCAGGCTACAAACAGAAAAGGCGAATTCGTTGTTATGACATAATGTTATTTTGATTTTTTCACAAATCAAGAAAATAAAAAATAAATTTGTTTTTTAATTCGATTAATTTTAAATATAAATCTTCTAAATTTAGCTGGAAGCAATTCTCCGCGAAAACCGGAAATTTGTAAATATTTGTATCAGTGGAATGAATAATTCATTAAACTAAATTGAATTATTTTTCGATCGATAGGTGATAGGTTGCCTATGATTTTTGATGAAATATTGTTTTTTGAATAAATCAAATTACGAACATTTTTTTTTATTCTGGCATTTTGAAACATTTAGAGGTCGTGCTCCAATTCGGATAAAATTTTCAGCGTTTGTTTGTCTATAGATGAGATGAACTCATGCCAAATATGAGCCCTCTACGACTTATGGAAGTGGGGTAAAACGAGCATTGAAGTTTGAATCTTAAAATTGCTCGCATTTTCATAATATTTCATCAATTTTAACTCTCTTAGATGCATTTGAAAAGTCTTTTAAAGCCCTTCAAAATGTGACATAAACATCCGAGATTGGTTGGACTGTTTCTCATAGCTTTCACAAATTACTGTTAAAAATTAATATTTTTAAAACCATAATATCTTTTTGCTACAGCCTCCAACATCTATTTTTCCATAGGTCAAAAGTTAGGTAATTTCATGGAATATATCGCAGTTTTTTGATAGTTTTAAGATTTTTCTATAACAAACATTTTACAACGTTAGTTTTTGCTCTGTATGCCAACAAGAAGACAATTTTTGGTCTCAATTTTGACATATTTGAAATTCGTCAATCGGGGCACCGATCACCGACCTCACTATTTTTTTGAAAAAAAAAAAAAATAAATAGCAAAATCAAGTTTGCCTGAAATATTTTTTTAAACAATATTTATGCAAAAAAAATTAATTTGGTGGCAAGCTGTTGTCCATTCTTTTTTGTGCTTCAAAACATGTTAAAAAATTCGAAAATATAAAATTAAGTATCTTAAGAATTCATCTATTAGTGTTGGTAAGTTAGATCAAAAATGAGTTATTTTTTTAGAGGGTAACTATTTTTTTAACCAATACATACAACTTTGCGGAAGAATCGGAAATTTCCAAAACTCTGCTCATGCCTGTTCCAATCCTGGACATTTGTTTTAAGTTTTTTTTTTCATACATGTAATGAAGTAATTCACACATTGCCCGTGTATTATATTAAAATAAAGCTTTTTTCAATTAGCGTTCAAAAAATTGCGATGAAAATTGTTAATTTTATATAAAATAAAAAGTATAACAAATCTTCCGAACATGCTCAAAATGATTCTAATAGCAGAGGAATGCATTTTTAATATTTTTTTCAGCAGATTGCACTTAAATTTCCATTAAAAATTTGAAATTCCTTGAACTAATTTTTTTGCCGTCTGATTTTTCAACCAATTTAGATGGAGAGGGGGGAGGGGGCGGGCTACAATCTTATAATAGTTAAAAAAAATATGCATACAGGACGCTTGATTTTATCATCACAAAAACCTTAAAATTTATTATCAGTAAATGGATCAATAACGAAATGAAAACTTTAATTTTAGATCAATTTAGCATAATCAATTAAACATATTATATTACAAATATTTTTAACACAATTCAATCTACTGCACGGATCATCATTCTAGACTTCCTCAGACTATATCCGTTAGGTCTAAAAGTTCTCCAATCCATTCCTGCACGATCGAAGCCTTGCATGTACTTTCCGTTCAAGTTGCTGGAAATAATTTTAATTATGTTTCGTTCACAAATTTAACATTAGCATCGAAGCTATCAAATTTTTGGTAGTTTATGTACAGTGCCATCTAACACCGATGTTTCAAACATTTCTCCCTGCCAAAAATCAACGTAGATTTTAAAATAAATCATTTTTATGTGATGTTTTCGATTGGATTTCGATCAACAATTAAGAACAAAAATGAAGTTAGTCTCATTTATCAGTCATTTTTTGACGAGTTGAAATGTGTCCAAAAGTCTTGTTGCCAAAACCGGGATGGCACTGTATTTAAAGGCTTCTACTTGCCTGCGATGACACAGCCTGTACCACCATGCACCATACCAACCAATGGCACAATTGCCATCCGGAGAAAGATCGTTATTGTTATCGAATGTAGAGAATTTCATACCCAGGTGATACTCCATGAGTGAATCCCCAGCACTGCCACTATAGTTGCCCAAGCTTCTAAGCATGTATTTTTCCTTAGGTCCTGCCACCAGAAAGTCACTGTACCGTGCCACCGCTTGAACCCCTTCCCAATCCTCCAAAAGCACGAGCAACTCGTACCGTCTCGAATAGGTCAGCTCGTGGATCTTGCTCAAACCTAACCAAAATTCACCGTTCAGGTTGCCGAATCCACGCTCGTAATCGTTCCAATCACGATAGAAATGGACCGATCCATTGAAACGATTCTGAATCACGATCCAGCCTCCGCCCTCGTACTCCTGGTCACAAAACATCCCGAATGGTTCACTGAATCCCGGTTGAGGGTGGATCAGTTGGATGCCGGAGTTTTGCTGAGTTGATTGGGAGCATGTTTGGGGAAAATTAAAATTTAGATTTCTCGCGGACAGATCAGATTGGTTAGTCTAATCTAATCTAATCTAATCTAACACAAACGCAGCCAGTCCGATGAAAGCATGCTGGAAAGTCTTGTGATAAGATTACGCCCCAAGCACTTTTCTTGTCATTATTAATAATTGCAGTACATCCGAGAACACCCGAAAATGTATTACAAAAATTAAAGCGGCCAGCCCTACTGCGTTGTGTTTACCGCAGAGAGGATTCTGAGAACGGATCACATTTCACAGAATCTACAGGGGAGGAAGGATGCGTGGACATACCGTACCAAACGCTCCGATTGATAGTTGCATAGGTATTGTGTAGGGTGTGTTAAGTGTAATATATAGTTTGAATATAATGTCAATTTATCATTTAAAATCATATAATAAATTACCTTAATACCCAGCTGAAACATTTAAAATTTGTATGTGATTATTAAATAGGTAGAGTGGACAGTAATAGTACTGATGCGAAATAGAAAAGATTTGTTCAAAGAAAAAGACTGTCGGTCTAAGTAAATCGACAGCGCTAAGAAAAAGGTAAAGGATTAAAAAAAGGTTGAGACCTATCGTGGGCAAAACTAAGTACAACAGAATGAGGATTTAGGTAGAAACATTATCAGAAGAGAGTGAAAGAAATATTAAAAAAAAGGTAAGAAGAAATAGTAAAATATTTGAGAGAGCAATATCTAGGCTTCTTGAAGAGGATGTTATCTGAATCAAGACACTACACTGCTGATTTTGGATGATTACAGTGACCCTTTTTCCGAGGGATGATGATGACGTTCGGTGCTTTAGCGCCAGTTTATAGCAGACATCTTTGTACGTTTTCACCTCTGCGCCCTTTACATAACCAACACTCGCGAAAAAAAAACAACGTGTCGCGCGAAACCAACGATTTCATAAAAAAAAAAACAATGAACGAGAAATGCGCTCTAATCCAGATGCACAACTTTTTCCGAAACTCACACAAACCCACGAGGTGGTCACTTAAAATATATTCTATATATGACATATGTTGATCCGTATGCGCATCCATATTTACGTCCATGTCCATGTGCACAAACCTCATTAATTCATTTTTTTTAAATCAGATTACAATTAATTTTAATTCTGAAACCTCTGGCACCACTGGCTTGCAACACACACAATCAATATTGCATACAAGTTGCAAGGAAACTTTCACGCAACCACGCTACGGAACGGTGAAAAACGAAAACAACCGCACCACCTGTCACGCAAAACAAGCCCGAATGAGAAAAAACGCAAAGCAATTTCACGCAAAACTCCTCATTTTCGTCGAACTTCGAAGAAACTCCATGCTTTTCGTGAAGAGTCCGATCTCCCGCGTCGAATGGGTCACTTTTCCCGCAGTTTCCTGTCGAATTTCATACTAAAAACTACGATTAAAAACACGCGACGAAATACACTACCGAACTAGACCCGATATGCTCTTCTTTTCCGCGGACAGATCAGATTGGTTAGGGCTGAAAAGAGGATGAAATTTGTTTTATTTTTTATCTTGTTTATTTGAATAAAGATTTACTTTTCAGCTGAAAATGCACTAGTAAACTGCCAAATAGCAAAGTAAAACAAAACTTGCAGCGATTTGCCTTCTCTCATGATGGAAATTCACCTACTTCTTCGTGGCCGAGCTGGGTTGCCTTTTATATTGCAGTATTAAAACGGGGAACGGTGATCTTAACAAGATTCTCTAATCTACACGTTGTTGTGTTTTCTCTTTAAAGACCAAGAGTGCAGGTTCCTGTTGTGGATTTGAATTATTGCACAAACAACGTTAAGTACAAGGCTCAACACGTTTCCTCGAATTTGACCCATTTTATAAGATCAACCTTTCTTACAACTAATACTTTCTTGCAATAAATATTGTCATAGTGAATAAATGCAGATAATGGAATGGGATAATTACCCGCCAACAGACACAGCAGTTGTCCCCTATTCGATTTGCGTGAAACTTTGTACAAAGGGGTAATTTTGGTCTATGATCACTAGCCTGTCCCATTTTGAGGTCATGTCGAGGAATTTCAGGTGCTCACTTCTTAAATGATAGATTATGATGTTAGGAACAATGTTTTCTTAGACAAGAAAAAATAATAAAATACTTTCTCGCACCCCCTAGTCGATTTACTGAAAAAAGTCACTTTTTTGAACAAATTTTCTAAAATCGCTTGGAATCAATACAAAAACTGTTTCGATCAGGTGTGTATTATCTTCAAACGATAGGTTTTTGTCCATAGATTAAGATGCACTATCAATATTGGACCAAAATTTAAGTTTTTGGACTCTCCCAGGCGGATTTGTGTCGAAAAAATCGCATTTTTTCGAAACTTTTTTCAGAAATGTTCATTTAATTTAGGGTAGCCTATTTTTCCCAGTGAAACCAATACATGCAGCTTGTAGGAAATTTCATGGCGAACATTTTTTCCTCTGAGAAAATGCAATTTCGACACTCCAGAGCCGAGATATTTGAGTTTTAGTGAGGAAAAAAGTGACAATTTTCAAAATTTCTCAGAATTCAGAAGCAAGGCCTACTAATTACACGATGTAGCAAGCATATGTCTCAATGGTCAGGGTATGCTTTTTTATAGTAATTTTGGCCGCTGAATCCGAATCTGAAATCAAATTTCGTGTAAACAGTGATGTTTTGGAGCTACACCCTTTTGGAATGTTATTTGCGTGTTTAAGAGGCAGTTTTTGTAAATATTGATCGGTTTGTTTTAGAGGTCGTATCAAGGTGCTCCGATTTGGATGAAACTTTCAGCGTTTGTTTGTCTGTACATGAGATGAACTCATGCCAAATATGAGCCCTCTACGACAAAGGGAAGTGGGATAAAACGGGCATTGAAGTTTGAATTTTCTGAGGATTTCAAATATGACAAAAGTGAGACTAAAAAGTGCCGCTATGGATGCCTACAGGACAATAACTAACGTTGTAAAATGTTTGTTATAGAAAAATCGAAAAACTATGAGAAAAACTGTGATTGGCCAAAAAGTTATTACCGTAGGCTTATAGTCCATGAAATTACCTATCTTTTGAACTAAAAGAGTATGGGTGTTGGAGGCTGTTGCAAAAAGATATTGAGGTTTAAAAAAAACCATTTTAACAGTAATTTGCAAAAGCTATGAGAAAAAGTTAAACCAATCCTGGATGCCTATGGCCCATTTTGAAGTGCTTCAAAAGACCTTTCGAATGCATCTAAGAGAGTGGGAATTGATGAAGTTTTACTAAAATGCGAGCAATTTAATTTTAAGATTTTTTATATTTTTTCCCCACTTCCCTTTGTCGTAGAGGGCTCATATTTGGCATGAGTTCATCTCATGTACAGACAAACAAACGCTGAAAGTTTCATCCAAATCGGAGCACCTTGATACGACTTCTAAAACAAACCGATCAATATTTACAAAAACTGCCTCTTAAACACGCAAATAACATTCCAAAAGGGTGTAGCTCCAAAACATCACTGTTTACACGAAATTTGATTTCAGATTCGGATTCAGCGGCCAAAATTACTATAAAAAAGCATACCCTGACCATTGAGACATATGCTTGCTACATCGTGTAATTAGTAGGCCTTGCTTCTGAATTCTGAGAAATTTTGAAAATTGTCACTTTTTTCCTCACTAAAACTCAAATATCTCGGCTCTGGAGTGTCGAAATTGCATTTTCTCAGAGGAAAAAATGTTCGCCATGAAATTTCCTACAAGCTGCATGTATTGGTTTCACTGGGAAAAATAGGCTACCCTAAATTAAATGAACATTTCTGAAAAAAGTTTCGAAAAAATGCGATTTTTTCGACACAAATCCGCCTGGGAGAGTCCAAAAACTTAAATTTTGGTCCAATATTGATAGTGCATCTTAATCTATGGACAAAAACCTATCGTTTGAAGATAATACACACCTGATCGAAACAGTTTTTGTATTGATTCCAAGCGATTTTAGAAAATTTGTTCAAAAAAGTGACTTTTTTCAGTAAATCGACTAGGGGGTGCGAGAAAGTATTTTATTATTTTTTCTTGTCTAAGAAAACATTGTTCCTAACATCATAATCTATCATTTAAGAAGTGAGCACCTGAAATTCCTCGACATGACCTCAAAATGGGACAGGCTAATGATCACGAATCCGGGGTCCAGAGGTCCAGAGGGGCAGAGATTTTAGTGTGATTGATACTTTGTTTGAAATATAATCATCAACAATTCTTAAAATATAAAAAAAATCCTAGGGGAACAGCATCTAACTCCGTCTTGTCTGTAATGTTGCCATATCGGCACTTTGACGTTCACTAATAAAATGCGTTTTCAACATAAATCGAGTGATAAAAAGCTCAACAGAATGTGAGCAAGTAAGTTTCTATCAACAGTTTTACATAATAAGTTGTTTAATTATTGAAAATCAGCTAATCAGCTAAAACATACGAGAATTTCCCCTACTTAGAGATTCCGTTAATTAAGCTTCCTTGACTGAAAAGTCCGTCGGACGTCCGTCGTTTGTCGTCCGTGCAATCGTACGACGTCGCACGACAATGTCGCGCGACTTTCGCACGAATGTCAGACGTTTTTGCACCAAAATGTCGTATTTGTCGTACGATCGATAATCGAAATTGTTCGACATTGTCGTACGACATTCGACCGACGTCGCACGGTTTTGTTATTTAGGATGTCGTGCCTTTGTCGTGTGCTGTCATTTCGGTATTTTGAGGTTATTTTCAAAATAAAATTCACTTTGTTTATGTTTTTGATTATGTTTATTCATTTGTATTAGTTTGCACTGGCCTGGCACTTTGTTTTTGAAATATTTACTATCACTGCAGCCATAATTTTCTTAATTTCGCTTAATGACGGGATTGGCCGTTGCACAAGAAGGAAATACAAACCGACTCCTTTTGGTCCGACGATGGCCGACCACTTTTGGAAAGGTTCTGCGTGTTATTGTATTTTTTAGAATTACAAACCTCAAGATATTAGGAATCAGAAATTTTAAAAATATTTAAATATGAATACCAAGAATTTTAAAAGTATTTAGACTTTCAAGAATTTTTAAACTTCTAAATTATTTGGAATATAAAAACTTGAAGAATTAAAATACAATTTTTCAGAATATCAGAATGTAGGATTTTCGAATGCTAGATTTTGAGAGTTCTGTAAATTCGAAAATTTCACAATTTTAGAATCTATGAATGAAGGAATTTAAGAATTGTATTATGTTAGTAGTTTATGTTTATGTTAGTAATTTAGAGTTTTAGCATTTTTTTGATGCCAGAATATATGTTATCTTGAGAATTTTATTAGAACTAGGGTCTTTAATTTTTTTTTCAAATTCTTAAGATTATTAATAACCTTGAATTTTCTCATTTCAAGATTTAATGGTTTTTTAAACTATGCAATTTGAAGAATTTGAAAAGAAGCAAGGAATTGTGGAAATTTAAAAATTTAAGAATGTTGGAATTTTTTAACTTAAAATTTTTATATATTTTTTAATTAAAAATAAAAATTTATGGAATTTTAGATTGATAGTATTAGGAATTTAAGAATCCTCGATTATTTTAATTTAGGATTTCAGAAGTTAAGAATTTTGGAATTTTAAGAATTTTAAGTTATTTATTTCAGAACGAAAGAGTTATATTTTTTTTATTTTTGGATTTTAAAATTTTAAATATATCATTTAATCTCCAAATTTTAAAAAAACTATACCTTTTTATAATTTTTGAAATAAGGATTTCAGAAGTTAAGAATTTTGAAATTTTAAGAATTATTAAATGAAAAAATCTTAAATTCAAAATTGTACAATTTCAAATTTGAATATTTTTCTTCGTCGAATTATTGGTTTTATGTTTATGTTTAGTTTTGCGTCATACAAACGCACTCCCAACACACCTCATCCAAAACACTACTCACCGGTTCCATTAACAAATTCTGGCTGTTTAGAAACGTTGCGGGAGTTTATTATTCCGTCCTCCTCCATCTTTTTATTCACGCGGAACAGCGATTGACTCCCGAGCTTGAATGTTCCGTCTCCCTCCTTCTGTTTCCGACACATTCAACACTCGGACACTCCTTCTCCTTTGGAAATGCAACTTCCGCGGAAAGCAAAACACCAATCCGCTTTCTCAATCGCAGACCGATTCCTTCCGATACCGTCCTCCGGCATAGTCCATGGACATGGCCCACCGAATTAACGATATGTCCCGTCTTCGTCCTTCACCGCCACGAAAACCGAAATCTGGAAATCCAGAACATAAGACTATGATTTGGCCGTTCGCCACTCCAGCCGAAACTTTCCGGAAAAGTAACACAACTTATCAAAATCCTCCAGTAGCCCAACAGCAACGACAACTGGTTCAATTCGGTTGAAATCAAGTCCAAACAAGATCAACTGAAGAGAACTGTCAAACTGCATGCGTCGACGAAAATCGTGACGTCGAAATTAAGGAAAATCGATGGAAAAAACAATGTCGCGCATGTCGAGTGTTTGTCGTGCGTTTGTCGTCTTTTCGACCAATCGATATCGAAACGGTAAAATCAAAACCGTGCGACAACTCGTACGACGTGCGACATTTTTCAAACAGGGATTAAAGGAACACAGCAGAATTCGTCAGAATGTAAAGCGCCGAAATGTAGGCAACCATTGAAAGCTTTTCGTTCCTCTTGCCAGAATAGGGGGAGTCAGGCAACATATTGAATAGATTACGATGATGTTGTGTTTTGATGGTAATTTTTTGAATGGCGGTAATTTATTCCTTGTTGTGCGAAAATCTTGCAACCCTTTCAAATGCTACAAATAAAGCAGCTTAGTTTGTATAAAAGTTACGGAAATTGCGGAAGTTCCATAACTTATATATTTTTTCGATAAAAGTGTGATTAAAATTAAATTGTGAAAAAGGCACGAACCACCTAATTGAGAGTATAGTTATTAAAATCCATGATCTTCATCAACAATTCAATCGGCTATTATTGGCTTGGATTGAAAACAAAAAAATAGTAATACAGAATTATTGTTTGCCACTAGAACAGGTTTAATTGACAGCACGAATCATCATTCTAGACTTTTTGAGACTATACTCATTTGGACGAAATGATCTCCAGTACATTCCTGTTCCGTTTTGACCCTGCATATATCTTCCATTCAAGTTGCTGCAAATTAATAAGAAAACATCAGCGTATTTTGCTACCGATAAAAATTGACAAAGATTTACCTAATGTGGCAATTCTTGTACCACCACGCTCCGTACCACATGGAAGCACAATTATCCGGATAAATATCGTTATCGGCATCAAAAGTACTAAATTTCATTCCGCGATGGTGATCCAGTGAGTCCCCCGCACTTCCACTGAACGTTCCCAAATTCCTCAGCAGATACTTCTCCTTTGGTCCTGCTAGCAAAAATTCACTATATCTTGCGATAGCCTGTATTCCGTCCCAATCCTCCAGCACGACGTGCAGCTCATACTTCCTGGAGTACGTCAGCTCGTGAATCTTGCTCAAACCTAGCCAAAACTCTCCGCCCAAGCTGCCGAATCCGCGCTCGTACTCGTCCCAATCGCGGTAAAAGTGGACCGATCCTTCGTAGCGATTCTGAATTACGATCCAGCCTCCACCCTCGTACTCTTGGTCACAGAACACCTCGAACGGTTCGCGGAAGCCTGGTTGGGGGTGGATTAGCTGGATCCCTGAGTGGCGATTGGTTGAAAGTGAGCATGTTCGCGGTAGGTTCGAGCTGATGGCTTGTACGGTGGTGTTGGGATTGCTTGCACTAATTATTTGAAAAAATAAAAACAATTAAAAGTGTATTTATTTTTTTCTTAGAACTTTTTCTATTACCTTGCAAAAGGTCCAGCAGCCAAGTTTTGCAATGTTACCAAGAATAACATCAAATGTAGCAACGCTTTCGCTTCCATGGTTAGTAAGATACTAATTTCCTTCCACATTTGGCTTATATAGAATCATAATTTGATAAAAATGTGTAATCAATCGTAATTAGCTTATCGTAAAATTTCCAAATCCGAAACAATCAGCGTCTTGGCGTCAAAACATTTGCGCAAAAGAACGAAACTTGTGTTTTTCGAAATATAGAAAAATTATAGATCAGAAAATGATTTTTTTAAATTTTGATGGCTATACTGCTAACATGCACCTAAAAAGAATTATAACAAAAAAATAACAGCAATATTTTATTTTGTACATTCTCAATTTTAATGGATTTTAGTTTTTGTAGAAGTAATTACTAAACTCGTCTCTAAAAATAGCTATTGGTGAAAAAATCGCAAAATGTCTCACGAAATTACCTCTAAACCTTTGAAAACAGCTCAGACTTATCATGATAGGTAGCGTCCCAAAAAAACCGGATGGGGCGGAAACCGTTAGCCTCACCTGGATTTTTATAGGTTTTTCTTCAGAAAGTTCCCACAAGATTTACTGATAAATGGCGTGTATTTATATTGCTTCGTTTTTCACCTTTAATCAGGGTTGACCAAAGTATGGCCCCCGGGCCAAACGTCGCCCACGAAGTGATTTTTTGTGGCCCGCGGACCCATTTTGAATGATCATGTAAAATAGGCCTTTGACGCATTTGCAAGCGATTTTCTAATTCCTTAAAAATTAAGATATTTTTTTCTTTATATAAAACTAATGATTTTTCCATGCTTTGATCCCGATCAGGGCTTGCGAAATTTCGACTTTGTTTATGATAGCTGACAGGACACTCCAATCGTCTTCACCACGACAACCTGATTTTTACATTCTACTTTCGTTCGTTTCACACACAAAGGAATGAGTGCTACGCAATGTAACTCACACAACCAGAGTTGAAAATGTCAGGGGTCCTGACGCGAAAATCGGCGACGCATACACGATTTTTTCAGATCCATTGACTGAACCTCAAAACCGTGACATAAACAAACCCGACTCAGTCGTGAGTGCCCTAGCTCACTGAGCAGCTGCAATGCGAGGCCGTAGTCGACCAACGCTCATTCGACGTTGCACGCACACACATAAAGAAACAAGTTTTTACACAAAAAGTTGGTATTTATGCGTGGAAATGTAATTGTTATGGTTGTTATGTTGTTATGTTGTGGTTGTAAAAGTTATGGTTGTTTTAAGTGTTATGCACAGTCTAGAACCTTTCAATTGTTTAAAAATAGTCAAAATAGTGTTTAGAGAGGATTATACGAGTCAGTCATACGACACGAATTGAGTGAGTGTAGCTCATTTTTTCACGTCTCTCATTCTCCAGCAGCCGACCGGCACGAGTCAGGCGGCAGTGGTTGAACGGACACAGTAGGCTTACAGTCAGATGCTAGCAGTGAACTGACATTCTGGTTTGCTTCATGTGTACGCTGGGCTGGAAACATTTTGCAGGCCTGCACACAACCATTGACTTCCCTCCAGGAGAAAAATCGCCTAGAGAGCGGTCGTTTGACATTCTACCGAGATTCCGATCATCTCTCCAATGATAGCAATCATATGATTTCTGTCACCACGCAGCATACACTAGGAAGAGAGAGACAAAAACGAGAGAAAGAGAAAGAGCACGTTGTCTCGTTCGGGCGGCTGCTTGAGTGGTGCTCATTTTTCGTTCGTTTCGTCTTCGTGTTTACGTTCATGGACCGTCGCCAAGTAGTGAAACAGCATCTTATTCCAGCGTGCCTCTAATGTTGGCAGGTCAGAATTTTGACATTCAATTAAGGTGAAGCCGTTGATCATTTTCGGAGAAAATTGATCATCACTCTAAAATTCTCTGTATTGAATTCAGTTTAACGAACTTCGCCACCAAAATGAATCAGCATGTGCCGGTTGTTGCCTTCTTGAAGCCACTGAAAGAATTTGTGGTCTAAATCAAATGTGTTTCAAAATTTATATAATTTTGTGGTACAATCATTGACGTCCTAGTTGGCAATCATTGATTAATGACGATTTGAATAACTTAGCAAGGAATGGGACAATCGTTACCAAAAGGAATCAGCATGTGTATGGCACTATTCTGAACAACTTGTAGAAGGAATTTTGTCAAAATATTGATAGCGACGCAAAATTTATTTCTTTGAACGAAAAATCATGGCAATGATGGAAGTCTTCACGTTAAAGCGAATTAAAAGCGTTTTCAACTGAAATCGAGTGATAAATAGCTCAATAAGAAGTGAGCAAGCAAGTTTCTATCAAAAGTTTTGCAAATAGTTGTTTAAATAGTGAAAATCAGCAAATTGGATGGAGTTAGGAGCGAGATTTTTTATGGGCCAAACTGTAGATTAATAAATGGATAGAAAACTTTCAAAAATATTTTAGAAGTCAGACTATTTTTCTTTTTTAAAATTGCTTTTGTTAGAAAGAAGGGAAAAACTGACTAATTATTCCAACTAACAATAATAGTTTTTTTAAATGGATAAACTCCCAAATTATTTGAGACGAACGATTTGAAAAAAACTGCTTTTGTTCGAAAGTACGAACAAACTCAGCAATTTTTAATGAAATTCAAGAAGGTTGTTTTACATCACATAGGTTTTTATGGAATGGAAGAAAAAGAATGGAAAAACCATGAAAAATATTACAATCATCAAATATAGTTTGTTTCATTTAATTAGAAGTCAGCCTTTTTCATTTCGATAGAATTCACAATGTTGTGCTTTTATTTTGAAAGATCAGCCCATTTTTGAAAGAATAAAAAAACTCTCAAAAAATGCGGATTTGATAGCAAAAAAAAAATTAACAGAAATATTCCAAAACTCTGTCTATTTGGGAATAAACCAAAATATTACAAAATATTTCACTTTGTCACTTTTCACTACGTCATTAGTTAGTTTTAAATGCTTTCTATATATAAAATAATAATTTTTGGCTATTAGGATGGTCAAAGAAAAAATGCTTTTTTGACGTCTCTTCTCAGTATATTTCCTTAAAAGCTTAACGGCGAACTTAAATTGGCTCAGCTGTTCCGGGAATATGTACATTAGCGTGGCTCACGGATATATGAAAAAGACAAAAGTGTTCAATTTCGAACGCCTCGACCGGAATTTTGTAGCAATATGGCCCCAGAACATAACCTGAAATTTTGAGCGTATTTGGTTAAGGTTTAGTACTTCCACCACCGACACCGACGTAACACTCCTTGAAAAAAATAATTTGAATTCTGACCCTGAATGATTTACCGCATTTACTGAAACTTTGACTAGCCCCTCGTTTTGAATGAAAATAAATCTTTCACGCAACACTGCTTCGCTCGGGTGACATTTTGACATGTTGATTTGTTTTGATGCTGTGTTGAAGCTGATGCGGATTTTTTTATTGATTCCGTTCGCAATGGGAAGAACCTGTTTCTTTCCCGGTTGCAGAAGTCGTGACGGAAACTTCATCTCGTTTCACGCGTTTTCTGTGGACGAGCCGACGTGAGTAGAAATTATTGCTTCAAAATCGATAGAATGCGATGAAAGATTTCTTTTTTTTAGGTTAGGTATCTGGAAAGCTTTTTGCGGAAGGGAAAATGCTACCCACAGGAACTTGCTATGTAGCGTGCATTTCGACACTGACTGTTTTCGTGATCCTTCCCGACCATCGAAAGGGTAAGACTTTTTCCAACTTTTTTTAGCTTCATAATTCTGACTCAAACAAATAACTAAGATTCGAAATTAATGATTCACACTTTCTTTACAGGAAAAATTACACCGCGATGTTGGACTGCTCGGACGAAACATTTTGAAGATCTGCAGAAATTTAATCCTCCTCAATAAAATACTCAGCAAAAAACAATGAATTGCAATCAACAATCGAAATATATTCAAATACTAATCATTAGAAATAAACCTAATTGGGAACATGAAAATATTACTTTCTCAAAATCTTCTAATTTATCCCGCAAGTGCGATTGACAGCTGAAAACGTAATTTGCGTTATATTTTTATTAGATTTAAAATTAAACCATTTATTTAAGCTGATTGGACAATTGTTTTTAAACGTTCAATAAATGAATTGAAGAACAAAAATTACACACAGATGCTACAGGACTATGCACGTGAAACAATTGAATTCTTGATCAGAACCTTCATCTCCCAATCTGCTTACACTCAGACAACGGTTTTTGATGAGCTCGGAGTCATTGATCGTGTCCAATCAGAATATCTTTAGAAGAAAAATCATTCACCTTTCTTAAAAATCACTTTGATTTAACCTGTTAATATGTTGGGCTGGAAGGAATCAAGCGCTGATATTAATATCACAAATGTTTTTATTCTCGCACAAAAAAATCGAGTTTTCTTGCTTAAATAGTCAAAATAACCAGACAGTCCAAAAACATAAAGTATTTGTAAAAATGAAACTCATAGCGACCAAAACACACCAAACAAATAAAATTTCACTGACAGTTCTCGACTTCAAAATCAGCTGTTCGAACAGTGGTGCCAGTTTGAAAGAAACTTAAACAATATGTCAAATATGACAGCACACCTCACCGGACTTACCCGGGGGGTACTTCAATGATAGACAACATTTTATCAGCGAGTGTTACGTCGGTGTCGGTGCTTCCACCATTGACCTGAAGTTAGTATGGAACTTCTAAAAATTTACTATGGGAAATTTTCACTTTTAACCTCTTCATAGAAAAAGTTTCCCAAAACCCAATCAAAATTTCCTATTCTCAGGTTTCTCATAGGTTTTGATCCGGGGAACAACTTTGTAGAACATCGCAAAGCGCTAGTAATTGATCCCGAAAAGATACAGGATATTTTTTGGAGTACGGAAACAAAATTCAACGTTCTCTAAAAATTTGTCTGTATCTTTCCGGGATTAATTCCTAGCGCTTTGCGATGTTCTACAAAGTTGTTCCCCGGATCAAAACCTATGAGAAACCTCTATTCTGAAAAAAGTCATACGGCATAGGAAAACTTTCTCGAAGAAGAGTTAAAAAGTTGAAAATAAATAAATTAAATTTATTGAAATTTCTTTATAACTTCAGATTAAGAGTGGAACAACTAAACATTAACAAAATGCGCTCAAAATTTCAGGCTAGCTTCTGCGGTTATAATGCTACAAAATTTCGGTCGAGGCGTTCGAAATTGAACACTTTTGTCTTTTTCATATATCCGTGAGCCACGCTAAATGTACATGTACTGTGTCCAAAGTTTGTTGACTTTATTTAATTTTCAGTTCACTGCTCTTATCATCATTCTAGAGACTTTTACGCTATATCCATCGGGTCTAAACGAATTCCAGTACATTCCTGTTAAATCGATTCCTTTAGTGTATCTTCCGTTAAGGTTGCTAAAAGTTGAATGAATATTTGATTAAAACGATGTAACTCAAGTATAACGGTAAGCACATTACCTCGCCGCACAAGCACTGTACCACCACGCACCGTATCGAGCAACGGCACAATTCTCAGACCACAAATCGTTATCGTTATCGAACGTTGAAAACTTCATTCCGAGGTGGTGACTCGTCATTGCATCGCCGGCATTCCCGCTGAACGTCCCCAGGCTTTTCAGCGTGTACTTTTCCTCCGGTCCAGCCACCAAGAAGGCACTGTACCGTGCCACCGTTCGATGCCCCTCCCAGTCCTCGATGATTACGTGCAGCTCGTAACGCTTCGAGTACGTGAGTTCGTGAATTCTATCCAAGCCTAGCCAAAATTCATCGTTCAGATTGCCAAATCCGCGCACGTAATCGTTCCAACCGCGGTAGAAGTGGACCGATCCTTCGTAGCGATTCTGGATTACGATCCAGTTTCCGCCTTCGTACTCCTGGTCGCAGAACACCTCGAATGGTTCGCGGAATCCTGGTTGGGGGTGGATCAGCTGAACTCCCGAGTTGCGATTTGTTGTTTTCGAGCATGTTTGCAGTAGTTTATGGGTAACGTGAGGTTCAAACTGACTTTGTTCAGATTTTGCACTTAAACATTGCAAAGCAACGATAAATGAAACGAGTTTTAAGAATGTGCGCCGCTCCATGGTAGCGAAGAACTGATTGTTCATAAATTGATTATCTCACCTTTTTATACCTCACCAATTCTACTATCGGTAGTCATAAAAGTCTTGTTGGATTGTTTGGGCGGTTTGAAGTTTGTAGCGAAGATTAAAGCAGTGAGTTTATTGCGGAAACCAAATCTGACATGCGAATCAAGATATCAATTGAACTGATTTTTTCAGCTATGTAGGGTCTGTTTTTTGTCTTCCTTACTAAGGATAGGCTATAAAATCACTCGGAAAATGAGCCTTTTAATGTGACCTTTAATTTGAGTTCCCCAAGTCCTGCTAAGACTTTTATTATGTAAAGAAGTCCTGGAAATCGATTGGAGAGGGTTTCATCCTGGGTGGACCACGGGGAACCGAGATATGGCCGGATTTTCACCGGAACTTTTATTCCGACGATTTAAAAAAATCCCCTTCGGCCAAATATCAACGAAAAATGTCGCTCTTGACAAGATATGACGTATAAAGATCCCCCAAGATGAGACAGTTCAGAATTGGCCACAGGAACCATGTTCCCGGGACCCCGGTGGAAGATTGACCAGGAAGGTCCAGTAATTTTGGCATGTTGAAACGTCATGATTTCAACAGAGTAGCCTACTGTTAGTGTCCAATTAAAAAACGAAATTGACTTTATAGCTGTTGGCCACCATTGCTAGTACCAACCACTAGTGTCTTCCTTTTTATCTACAAGGACTTCGCCGCCCTGGGCTCCTAAGTGTATGAAAGTATGGCACGGAGCGACGGCGCCGAATACCCATATTTACACAAAGAATTTTAGAGCGCCCGCCCCCCCAGTGTCCAATTAGTAACACAAACAATTCTGACCTAGTGTGACCGGTTCCAGGTGCCCCGGGGGAAGAATTGGCCACTTTGGTCCAGTAAAAAGGGCAAGATGCATGTCAAACTTCATGATTTTTCAAATCCAATGCATAAGTAGCGTTTTTAAAATAAAAAAAATATTTTTATTTTTTTATGATTTCAAAAAAAAGTTTCCCAAATTTTTCATTTGGTCTTGAAAACGGTTCTTATGCATTAGTTTTGAAAAATCATGAAGGTAAGAGGGTTAAATATGAAAAAATATCGTTAAATTTCAATCACTTTAACACTATGAAAATTATTTTAATCTAATTAATTTATTAGGCCATATGACAATGTAACTAAAATAATACCATTAATGGAACCATGAAAAATCATTAAAAACAAATTCGTATCATATGAAATTTACCCAAAGAATGCAACTATATTTAAAAAAAAACTCGCTTTGAATATTTTAAAACTTTGAGTTGTGATTTCATGAAATAGTGTTTCAAGTTAAATACACGGAGAGACCGGCCAGGACAAATCTAAGAAAATCTTGGTTAATTTAACTAAAAGTATGGGTTGATTTTTTACACAGCTTTTTTTCAACAATCGATTGTTGATTTTGTTAACCCGAAATTGCTGACCACCAGTAACTAAAATTAACTAAAAAATAGTTGGAATTGCCATTTTTGTTGGTTAAATGGCCGAAAAAAATTCTACCAGTCGACTGCTAGAAAAAAAATTCCGAAAATTTACTATTTTTATTTGTTTTCAGCTGAAATATTGTGGAATAATCTGTAAAAAACAGGCTGGCCCTTATCTTTCAACTATTTTTTAACATTTTTTGTCGTTGTATCAACTGAAATATTTTTGCATGCAGCAAATTATTACTGGTTTATAACAAAACATTTCTTAATTAAACATAATTTATGTTAGTGTCTATATATATTTTCTTTAATTATTTAACGATACAGGCTGGGCCGAATTTCTAGCTATATTTTTAACTAATGTCTTACTTGAATACAGAAAAATATTCGTACATGTATTCAGTAATTAGCTGTTGTTAGCAATATTTTTATTGAAAATTTTATAATAATGCCTCACAAATTAATTTGTTGTACTTGTACTTATTTTTTTAATTTTTATTATAAAACATGTTAAGTTTGATTAATGTTTAAAAAATTATAATAAAAAAGCATTTTACAAATGTTAAACATATTTAAAAATGATGTTTAATTTCTCGTGAATACCTTAAAAGTAGAAACCGAGCAAAATTTTTACCAAGATTTAAGCTTATATTTTTATTATGTTGTATACAACATACACTTACCATCATTGTGATATCATCCGATAAGTCGTCATCATCTACAACGGTCTCATGTTTAGTTATTTTTTCTGTGGTTGGACACAGAATTTACACCAAAGTGAACCTTTTGCTGCAAATAGACATATGAGATTTATTATTAATTTAATAAAAAAATCTTAATTTCGGCTCTAAACTGATAAAAGGATCGTAAATAAATGTCATTATTATGAGGAAACAAGAAATATCAATAATGCTACTTACCAAGCTTGCATTAATTTAACAACTACTTTTGGCAACACACTTTCATTGCATTTGATTCAATTTATTCAACGTACTCCGATTCCTGAAAACAATATTTTGAGTTTTACTTACCAGTTTATTGAGCAGTCTTCATTCAACAGCATTTTTAAAATATTAATATCTTCTTTTGTATATCTTTTATAAATTTTATTTTTTAGACATTTCCCATCATTCAATTTTTATTTTGATATCTTGTGTACGCATTTCCATGTATTTTATGGTTGATGATTCTGAAAAAATAATGGTTTTTTTATGTTTCAGTTTTCTAGTTAAAATCACAATAGGTAAACAACATTTTGTTAAATTTGGCCGTGCAAGTATTGTCGTGCAAGAGTTGGCCCGCCTCTTCCTTCCAATGCCCCTCTCTTTCCTCCAAACATTATCATAAAGTCCCCTCGCATCAGAGGTCCCCATTGTGAATGTCCTCGTCTTGCTCTTCAAAGTGTATCACCTGCAAAGAAATCATCAACAAACTTACTCACCAATTGCACCTCCACAGTTGCAGCAGTGTGCACTTCGATTTGCCACTTCAACTTAGCCAAATAGTGTGATTTTCACCTTTCACATCCTCTTACTTCACAATTAACAACACAAACTCAACAAATCGACCACTCTCGTTCAAATCCTGACTTCAAATGACAGACGTAAACAAACCCAAGTTCATGTTTAAAATAATTAACCAATTGTTAATTATATTCAACCAATAAAATTTTTAATTTTCCCAAAACCAAAGCTAACAGTCGAGCACGTTCATTCGAGTTCGGGAAATCTGTTAGCTTTTTGCCTCTAGCATTTTCAACAAACAGGTTATTCAATTAATACTGAATTTTAGTTATTATAACAGAATATTGGCAGTAACAAGTACGTTTTTGTTAAAATATACGAAAGTAAAATCAACAATTTTAATTGTTAAAATTTCTGGGCACAGTCTCTCCGTGTAGCGTTAGAAATTAGATTTTTAAGGCAAATTCAATGTTTATCTATTTATTCACAAGTTGAAAATACTTGTTCTGGAATAAGTTATTTGCCATGAAAAACATTATTTCTGCATGATCTGTTTACATTTCAACTTTATTGACAAGTTTAAAAACACTTTTATTTTTGTGGAGCATAGATTTTCACTTTGATTAAAAAAAAATAATTCTAAACAAAAATTTCTCGAAGTTGCATGATTTTGTACAAGCAGTCAAGTCATTAATTCATCCTCACACTCATTTTGACCATTAAAGTTGCAGTTCTATACAATTCTGTTGCAAAATATTAATCAGAAAAAGGATCAGAATAATTTTCGTTAAATTTCAAATTTCTCGGGAACTCCCGTGATTTCCCGGGAAATTTGTAACCCCGGAAAATTGGACGCTCTAGTGAGGATGTTGATCAAAAATAAGCACTCTATTTTCTCAGCTTTGGCTGAACGAATTTTGTGCGGATTTGGTCCACTCTTTTCATTTAGTCGGTTAAAAGTTATGATAACAAAAGCTATTTAGACGACTACAAAAAAGGTGAGATTCAAATTGCCGGGTCTGATCGCAATGAAAAAGCTGTGTGAGGGTTGCCATTTTTCTTTAAAGTCGGTTTCTGTATTTGCTTGTCTGCAAACTTTTGAAAACGGAAAATTTATGTTTCAGACGAAAATTGTTAAAAAAAAATTTGCGATACGTAATAAAAGAACGCTCTCCTGCTGGTGGATTTAGCAACGTTTTTTTTTTAATTTTATATAACTTTTTTGTTCTAAGTTGGCAAGGATCTGATTTCTCGGAAAGGGTTGTGAGTGAATACGATTACAAGGCTACCAGCGATTGGATGCTTACTGCTCACTGTTGACTACATCCTTCATGTACAAGTTGTTGGCGACATTGACCTAGGTAATGAAATAAGATTTTACATTTTTTTAATGCATGGCTTTTAAGTACTTTATTATAGTAATTGACAGTAAGCAAATGAGTTCAGTTTCTAGCCCGAATCATCATCCGTGACATTCTTTGACTGTATCCATCAGGTCTGAACGTTCTCCAGTCCATTCCTGTACGATTGAATCCTTGCATGTATAGTCCATTCAAGTTGCTGCAAGTAGTTCAAATATGTTTCAGTTGCTGTATAGAAAACCATGAACTTTACACACCTGCCATGACAAGCTCTATACCACCATGCACCGTAAAAGGTGACAGCACAATTGCCTGTGGAAAGATCGTTATCTGCGTCAAATGTGGTGAATTTCATACCAAGATGGTAATCCAGCGAGTCCCCTGCATTCCCACTAAAGTTTCCCAAGCTCCTCAGCATGTACTTCTCCTCCGGTCCAGCCACCAAAAAGTTATCGTACCGAGCAACCGCTCGAATTCCTTCCCAATCCTCCAGGAGCACGTGCAACTCGTACCGTCTCGAATAGGTCAGTTCGTGAATCTTGCTCAAACCTAACCAAAACTCGCCGTTTAGGCTGCCAAATCCACGCTCGTAATCGTTCCAACCTCGGTAAAAGTGAACCGATCCTTCGTAGCGATTTTGGATCACGACCCAACCTCCACCCTCGTACTCCTGGTCACAGAATACCTCGAACGGTTCGCGGAATCCCGGTTGGGGGTGGATTAGCTGGATCCCTGAGTGGCGATTGGTTGAAAGTGAGCATGTTTGGGGAGGATTTGTGCGGATTTGGGTTGTTGAACTATTTGCATGACTATTATGATTTGGAAAAAAAACAATCATTGATATTTCAGGAAAGATCCACAATCTGACTATGGTACCTCTCAGCTGTTTCTGCAGCAGAAAAATGCAAAGCACAAATGAGAATTAGAGACGTTACCACCTTCATGGTAAGATTGAACTAAACTTTTTGCAAACATTTCCTCCTTTTGGACGGGATTGACAAATATCGAAGTAGATAAAAAAAAACTGATAGCAATATCAGTCAGCAATCTCTTATCACAAATCTGTTTTAAGACATTCTATAATCTCTTTATTTTTTTCAAATGTATATGTTATCTTCAGCATCTGTAAATTTGAACAAATAACTATCTTCATTTAAAAAATTACTGAGCCACACGAATCATCATCCGAGACTTTCTCAGACTGTATCCATCTGGTCTAAAATGCCGCCAATCCATTCCAGAACGGTTGAATCCTTGCATGTATTTTCCATTTAAGTTGCTATGAAAAAAAAAAAACATTTGTTCATCCTTTCCAACAAAACACCGAAATAGACTCACCTGTGATGACAGTTTCTGTACCACCATGCACCGTACCAAGCGACAGCACAATTGCCCGCGTTAAGATCGTTATCAGCATTAAACGTGGTAAACTTCATGCCCAGCTGCTCTCTCAGAGAATCTCCAGCATTCCCACTAAAGTTTCCCAAACTCCTCAGCATGTACTTCTCCGCCGGTCCAGCCACCAAAAAGTCACTGTATCGTGCCACCGCACGAATCCCCTCCCAATCCTCCAACAGCACGTGCAACTCGTACCGCCTCGAGTAGGTCAACTCGTGAATCTTGCCCAGTCCCAGCCACATTTCCTCCTCCAAGTCTCCAAAGCCACGCTCGTACTCGCTCCAATCGCGGTAGAAGTGAACCGATCCGTCGTAGCGGTTCTGAATCACGATCCAGCCTCCACCCTCGTAGTCCTGGTCGCAGAACACCTCGAACGGTTCACGGAATCCTGGTTGGGGATGGATCAGCTGAACGCCGGAGTGGCGACTAGTCGCGAGCGAGCATGTTCGCGGTAGGTTGGAGAAGCTCACTGAACTTGAGCTGTTTTGAATGTTTTGACTGAAAAAAAGTTATTCGTATTTTTTTTTCTACTTTCTAGAATACATCGTACTCACTTCTCAATGAAATTTGCTCCCGAATAGTTCACTTTGGCAATCAGCAATATCGCATTCAGTAGTCTTATCATGGTGAAGCAAAACTGAATGAAGTCATTGCTCGAAAGTGTTGCCTTTTATTTGTACGCCACTTTCAGTTATTCAATATTACTAATTGATAGCAACATCCGCAGCTCGTACGCAATCGGAAGTACAATCGTTTTTAAGATGCTGCATTTGAAGATAACAATGTTCCTTTTAGTCATTTTACCAGTTCGGCTCCATTTTTTTACAATTATTTTACTCACTAACAACAAAAACAAACATTTAAAAAATCGCACTAAAAGCAAAAACACCAAAAACACCCAAAAACACCAAAAACATAAAAAACAGCAAAAACAGCAAGAACAAAAAAAAACACCAAAAACACCAAAAACAGCAAAAACAGCAACAACTGCAAAAACTGCAAAACTGCAAAAACAGCAACAACAGCAAAAACAGCCACGGCGTGTTTTCTAGAACAACCTTATCAGGAAAAAATAGTCATCGCTACTTTCAAATGTGTCTTATAGGAAATTTTCTCAGCTTTCCAATGATTCTAAGAGCGAAATGTTTCATCGGGAAATTCCTGAGATATCTCTATTTTGTTGTTTTTGGTTTTAAATTCCTTTATTATTTATTGGAAACTTTTAAATAATAGTCCAGGAAACTTGTCAAATGATGTGTTTCATGTGTCTTTTACTCATCAAAATGTGCAGAATAAGACAAAAAAAAACTTTGTAGAAGGTTGCAAACCGCTAAACATTTTGCAAATCATGTTTTGTCTAAGTTTTTGAATATATGGGATTTATTCAGAAATTAAAATCATAAAACAGTGTTAAAATGTATTTTGTACAAGAACTATTTGATAATTACATATTTTTTGTGTACAAATAACACGTGTCTACTCTGATTTAGCTTGTTCAACCGAAACTTTGGCAGGTTTGTGATTGTTAATGGTATTATTGAATTTTAATGAATAAATTTGATATTTTCTTAAGCAAATCAATCAATCTGCTGATGATTTTTGTGAATTTCCTTGTCAGCACCACTTAATAACATTTATTTTACTTTGTTTACACACATTGCCCATCCACAAAATGTGACAGGTCATTTTTCGACGTGTGACGTTACACTTGCAAGTGTAGAGGTGAAAAAGATGTTCCAGCGAATAATCAAGATGATGATTTTTTTAGATTCTTTCTACCGATCTTTCGTGCGCGACAGAGGAGAGCCATACTCCCTTTGGATTTTTTCTCGTGATGAACGTCCAGAGATTTTCTTTTGATGATGATTATTCCATCGCTGCCTGGAACATAAATACAAATATGATTTGAAATCGAAAATATACTACATATTACTGTAGCAAGCTTCAAAAGTCATATTTTCATCAGTATAAAATAAAAATTAAATTTTATAAAATGTTTTCTGTTGAAAATGCACTTAAAAGTAGCACCTAAACTCGAGTCTTCCAATTCAGAATGCTGAAAACACCGTCACAAACATTTTTTTTTGTTTGAACAAAAATTAAATAATATTTTAACAAAAAAAAAAACAAACAGAAACTTTCTTATCAAACTATTTGAAAAAAAAATCAAGAAATATATATATATTTTTTATAGATGAGATTGAAGATGAGAGTCTTATAAACTTCTAAAATATTGCTAATCATTTAATGATTTAATACAAAAAAACTAAAACAATCATTTCATACTAATGAAAAGTATTTCTCCTAAAGCTCGCAACAGTAATTTGCAGTTTAGTTTCTAGTATTAAACATGTTTTGTATCCATGCAACTGTTAAGTGTTTGATTAAGGAAATATTATATTTATTCATAAAAATCTTGTAATACCCTATCAATCTCAAACCTGTACAAATTTCGGTTGTATCAGCTAATTCCAAGCTGGATCAGAGCAGACCGGTGTTATTTGTACACATCAATTATGTAATAATCTATTTGTTCTTTTAAAAATAATATTTCAATACGATTTTATTATTTTAATATTTGAATAAATCCCACATATCCAAAAATTCGGTTAAAACTTAATTTTCAAAATGTTTAGCGGTCTGCAACCTTCTACAAAGTTGTTTCTTGTCTTATTCTGCACATTTTGATGAGTAAAAGACACATGAATCACATAATTTGACAAGTTTCCTGGACTGTTATTTAAAAGTGTCCAATTAATAATCAAGGATTTTAAAAGAAAAAACTTAAAATAGAGATATCTCAGAAATTTCCCGATGAAACATTTCGCTCTTAGAAGCATTGGAAAGCTGAGAAAATTTCCTATAAGACACATTTGAAAGTAGTGATGACTATTTTTTCTCCTTAAGGTTGCCCAGAAAACACGCCGTGCAGCATAAACAGCATAAACAGCAAACACAGCATAAACAGCAAAAACAGCAAAAACAGCATAAACAGCATAAACAGCAAACACAGCATAAACAGCATAAACAGCAAACACAGCATAAACAGCATAAACAGCAAACACAGCATAAACAGCAAAAACAGCAGAAACAGCAGAGACAGCAAAAACAGAAAAAAACGGCAAAATAGCAAAACACCAAAAACACCAAAAACACAAAAAACACCAAAAATAGCAAAAACAGCAAACACAGAAAAAACAACAAAAACAACAAAAACAGCAAAAACAGCAAAAAATGCTAACAGCAAAAAACAGCAAAAAACAGCAAAAACTGCAAAAACAGCAAAAACTGCAAAAACTGCAAAAACAGCAAAAACTGCAAAAACTACAAAAACTGCAAAAAACACCAAAAACGCATAAACACCAAAAACACCAAAAACAGCAAAAATCAGCAAAAAAAAAAAGCAAAAACAGCCAACATCAAAAAGGATTAGGATTTGAGCAACTCTCTACGAAATCGGCCGATTTCGACCATTTTTATTTTTTGTATTTTTTGATTTGACTCAAATTTTGTGGGGGCCTTCCCTATGACCAAATAAGCTTTTTTGCGTCATTGGTTCACCCATACAAGTCTCCATACAATTTTGGCTGCTGTCCATACAAAAATGGTATGTAAATATTCAAACAGCTGTAACTTTTGAGTGAATTTTCTGATCAATTTTGTGTCTTCGGCAAAGTTGTAGGTATTGTTGAGGACTTTTGAAAAAAAAAAATAGGTACACGGAAAAAAAAATTTGCAGATTTTTAATCAACTTTTTTTTCACTAAAACTCAATTTCCCAAAATACGTATTTTTTGATTTTCTAGATTTTTTGATATGTTTTAGAGGACAAAAATCCGCAACTTTTGAGCTATAGAGAAACATGGTCAAAAAATCTGCCGCCAAGTTATGATTTTTTGAAAAAATAGTGATTTTTGGAAAAAATCGAAATTTCATGCAAAAACAAGTTTGACATTATTTTTTAATGCAAAATTGAATTTGCAATCGAAAAGTACTTTACAGATTTTTTGATAAAGGGCTCCGTTTTCAAGATATAGCCACCGAAAGTGTGATTTTAGCGAAATATTCGCAGTTTTTCGATTTTTAAAAATAGTGACCATGAGTGACCATTTCTTAAAATATTTTTTTTGAAAAGTTCAGAAAATTTGCTATAAAATTGTCTAAGAGACATTGAAGATTGGACATCGGGTTGCTGAGATAGAGCCGCTTTAAGAAAAAGAAACACGAAAATTGAAGTTTTCTAAGTCTCACCCAAACAACCCACCATTTTCTAATGATGATATCTCAGCAACTAATGGTCTGATTTTCAATGTTAAAATATGAAACATTCGAAAAAAATATTTTGAAATTTTTTAAATCAAGACTAACATTTTAAAAGGGCCAAACATTGAATATTACGCCCATTTAAAATGCTAGTCTTGATTTAAAAATTTTCAAAATATTTTTTTCGAAAAGATCGGAAAATTTCACGAATGTTTCATATTTTAACATTGAAAATCGGACCATTAGTTGCTGAGATATCGACATTAGAAAATGGTGGGTTGTTTTGGTGAGACTTAGAAAACTTCAATTTTTGTGTTTCTTTTTCTTAAAGCGGCTCTATCTCAGCAACCACAGGTCCAATCTTCAATGTCTCTTAGACAATTTTATAGCAAATTTTCTGAACTTTAAAAAAAAATATTTTTAGAAATGGTCACTCATGGTCACTATTTTTAAAAATCGAAAAACTGCAAATATTTCGCTAAAATCAAACTTTCGGTGGCTATATCTTGAAAACGGAGCCCTTTATCAAAAAATCTGTAAAGTACTTTTCGATTGCAAATTCAATTTTGCATTAAAAAATAATGTCAAACTTGTTTTTGCATGAAATTTCGATTTTTTCCAAAAATCACTATTTTTTCAAAAAATCATAACTCGGCGGCAGATTTTTTGACCATGTTTCTCTATAGCTCAAAAGTTGCGGATTTTTGTCCCCTAAAACATATCAAAAAATCTCGAAAATAAAAAAATACGTATTTTGGGAAATTGAGTTTTAGTGAAAAAAAGTTGATTAAAAAATCTGCATTTTTTTCCGTGTACCTATTTTTTTTTCTCAAAAGTCCTCAACAATACCTACAACTTTGCCGAAGATACCAAATTGATCAGAAAATTCACTCAAAAGTTACAGCTGTTTGAATATTTACATACCATTTTTGTATGGACAGCTGCCAAAATTGTATGGAGACTTGTATGGGTGAACCAATGACGCAAAAAAGCTTAGCCAAAGTTTGAGCCAAATCAAAAAATACAAATAAAATCCATTTCCGGTTTTGGTAGAGAATTGCTCATTTTGGTTTTGGAAACAGCAAAAACAGCAAAAACTGCAAAACAGCAAAAAGCTAAAAATGATTTGGATTTTAGTTTGGATTTGACGATAGAGCAGACAAATGTTTTCCCGTCAATTGAGTACTAAAATTAAGCTTAATTTTGCGATATTAATGTTCACAACATTAAAGTTTATTTTTTTGAGTGCAATGACCCTTTGTAAGACCGCAAAGCATTTAAAATGGATTTTTAATTCAATTTAAAAAAAAAATAGCTTCGCGACTCTGCTTGACAGAAAAGGTCTTACTTGGTAATAGGGTCCAAATTGAATATTGACAGAACATGTCTGTTTTCATTGGAAAACGGTCTTGTTGGCCATTTGTTTACCTACATTCATTCATACACAAATTCGACCACGTGCTAAACACATAATTCATTTCTATACGTAAATTCACATCGGTTTAGAAACCCGTCCAAAACTGTCCGACCTGGTGGATAAAACCATTCAAAAAAAATTAGAGTGACTTAACCCTTTCCGAATCGAGCAGGTCGTTCCACGAAAATAAAACGTAAACAAAGTTTCGCTTTTTTCAATTTTGATTTTTCTTCTTCCAAAAACAAGAGAGGTAGGCGTGCGGACGGGTACATCAAAGTAGGCGGGGGTGGGACGAAAATTGGAAACGTCGCTCAAGCAAACCAGCCGAAATCTGATCTTTCTCGGAAAAAAGTGAAGCTCCTTTTATGCTCGACTTTGCCGTCTAAGTCTAGCTGGGACTCGAAATAAATCATACACTGCGCCAGCTAGCAACCGAAATTCGACCAACTATGTCAAAAATAAGGGGCAATTGGGAAATTTTTCAACTGAGAGTTTGAGCAAATCTTAGCAAAGTTTATGTTCAACAATTACGGTTTTACCCTAAACCGGACCAAAACAAACCCCGCGACCGACCGGGGTTGTCTTCATTTTTACTGGATGTTTATTTTTTCGGGCGGGCGGGAAAAATTTTAATTAACTTCTAAGGTTACCACCCGCGCTACATAGAATCTGCTCGGATCGGATCCCAGAAGATGAGCAAGATTGCTGTTAACAGCAGCCAGTCGTCTTCTCCATAAAAAAACCCTTTTCCCAACACCAGATTAAATATCAAGCTTACAAGCTTCTTTGTCCATCGGTGACTGCGCCCGGCAGACGGCGTCACTGACAGCTCGTACACTGTCAATTTCGATTCTAGTAGGCTGGAAAATCATTTTTCCTTCCCCCGGCTCGGTAGTGGGGGGACGAACAATGCAACCCTTTCTTCTACGGCTCTGTGTGAATCAGATTTTGACGGAACTTAGCCATGAAATCGGCAGTGGCCGCGTCATGGCCTCCTTTGGCGATGATCTTTGCAATTTAGCAGACCATTAAAAAGGGGCTTGAATTTGATAAGAGTTTAAAGATTAGGATTTTGTTTTAAATATCATAGAGGACTTTCGGCATTGTTTGTTGGTAATCCTTCTTGAATTCAAACAGCGTAAACTGGTCGAGTGATGCGTCAAACTTCTTGATTTGGAATGTAGAGTGAGACTGAGAGATTTTGTTTCCAGGTTCTCAGGTTTTCCGGAATCAATTTTCACAAACAGCTCAAATTATAGTTTGCTACCTATCAAACTTTATGATTTTAATGTAGGAGTTTTCACTTGAGTTTTCATGAAAATTTTAGGCCCTTTTGAAACGTAAATCGTAGTTTTCGAAATCTGAAAAAAAAACGTTTTCACAAGTCACACCGGTTTATCTCTATTTAACATTAAAAATTGGATCAATAGTCTCCAGGATATCATCGATTAAAAAAATTGCCAAGGATAGCATCTTGAAAAACTTATTTTTCGTAATTTTGATTCTTAAGCCTAAACTACAACGGCAAACCGCAGATTGTTGCGTTTGTCACGTTTGCCCCTGTTTTCTTTGTTACTTCGATTTCAGACAGAGATTTCAGCAACCGATGGTCGATATTCGACTGACATAGGGATCAACTTGATGATTGTTTTCGCAAGAGTTTGCGTAAGTTTGATTGTAGATGAGGCTTTATTAAGGCTCTATCTAAGCAACCAAAAATTGGATCAACATTGTCCAAAAAAGACAATTGTACAAAAAATTCAGATAACAGTCCAGACTCGAATTTCCAATGTTTGTATGGAATCATGAAAAAAATATTTTTTTTTTCGTTTTCTTTTTCATTTTTTGTTCTCAACATAAAATTTGAGTTCAGTTGATTGGCTTTTAAATAACAAAAAACATTTTTTCAATATATCATTACCGCCATCTTGGATTTAAAAATTCATAATTAATTTAGCGTTGTTTAGGGGCTATGCTTTAATTCGACAATAAAAAAAATACATCGAAATAATCATTTTTTTTCGAGCTTCGATTGTCCGAAAATTTGATTATTCGAAGTGGAAATTTTCCGAGGCCGTCGGCGAATCGAATCTGGACTGTATTTCTTAAAATTTAAAAAAAGACAATTATTTTGATAAATTTAACCTAATGTCCAATTTCAATTCACATCCAAAAACGTTTTTTGGAAGCTTTATCGAGTAAATTTTTAATACTTTCAAAAAATCACTTTTTTCTAATTGATTTAAAAAAATTACCTCACAAGTTGACATTTTGTTCACTAAAATAAGTCAAAAAATAAAAAAAATCTCTGCTGGTAATTTTTGTCAAAATACTAAAAAATATGGTCATATTCATAAAGAAATGGTTTGGAAATGGTGACAGATTTTGTGTAAAAAAAGTGTAACACTATATCAGGAATTGGTGAATATTCATCATTTTCTGATGAATTTTCATCAGGTTAACATTTTTTCCATATTTTTAAAGAAAAATTACTCAAAAATAGGTGTTATATTCAACCTTCCAAAATTAAACTTTTTTTCTGTGCAGATTTATTGGGATTAAACGTTAATTAAAAATTACTATTTCTCCTGAAAAGTCCTAATTTCAACTTATAACTTTGCCGATCAGAAAATTGCTTCTCAAGATAGAGATTTTCAAATATTTGCGCAATGCAGACGTGGTTGGTTGAACATTGGGGTTCAAATCCTGGGTCGGACCGACACAACTGGTGATCTTTTTCCTTCTGGATTCGAATGCTTAGTAAAAGAGAGGTAGTGTATCATCACAAGCTGGATGTTATCACGACAAACAGTAAACAAAAATCATAGTAATTTTAACCCTCTACAACCCAACCCCGCCTTTAGACGGGCTTCGATTTAAAAAATCGCCAAAAATCAATTTTTCAACCAATTTTTGATCTTTAAAAAGCATTGGAAAGAAGAACTCTTAAAATTTTAGAAATTTTTTGGGTTGGAAGTTTTACTTGTTTTATGTGACTTTGCCAATGTTTTTAAAAATGTCATTTTTTTAGAGGTCAACTTTAGCAGTGTTTTTTACTAACATTTCTTATATTTTAAGTAAAAAGAAGTATGCAGTAATTTTTGTAGTGCCCCAGACTATGCCTCTACGCATTTATTTACAATTTAAATGATAATGGTGCCATTTTATAGCAGAAAATGTGAAAAACATGCAAAAAATTGAAAAAGTTACTGTAAAAACATGAAAAAATTAGATAGGCAAAATGTAATGATAGGAGATGGTAGAGTAGGCCAAATACTACCAAAAACAAACATAAACTAAGCAAGATAAATGCAGATTAAAATACTAAAAATGAAACAACAAAAACATAAAACAAGAGAAGTAAAGTTTTTCGTAGAACAAAAGTTGCTCAAAATGACCTCCTGAACACGGGAAAAATAAAAATTTTCGAAAAAAAAATTTGGGCAGTAGATGAAAATGTGTAACTATCCAACTTTTCTGGTATGCAACCTTCCAAAATTACATCTTTCAAATTTACACAATTTTGTACTGTGCACTAGAGGGGGGCAAAACCGCTCTTTTTTAGGAGCCGCTCATTTTTGCTTGCTCTTTAAAATGAGCCGCTCTTTTGAACGGTTCTTTCGCTTTTTTTTCAAAATTTTGTCTTTTTTAAGGAATTGTGGGATTTTTTATGTTTTTTATTATATTTAATACCTTTTTTTTTAAAAAAAAATCTCTAAACGCGAGAAGATTCGCTTGAGAACCATATTGAAGATAATGTCTATGTTTTTACGAAATTGCGTTCATTTATGCTAATATTAAACAAATTCTGCGAATTTTTTTTTTCTACATACTGATTAAATCAAAAAAGTCTATAAATTCCAAAGTTTTATCGAGCAAGAGAAGTTAGGATATGGCTAAAAAGTAGTTTTTCGGCAAAATTTTCCAAGTTAAGCCTTTAAAATGCTCATATTTGTACTCGAGTAATTCTTTAATGTTCGTTTACGATCAGTTGTGCAAAAAGTTTTTTATTTTGTTTAGAAAATCATTCACTTTTGAAGTAATTTAAGTACATGAAAAAGTACACCGTGTACAAAATTCTGACAAATTTTACTTCAATTTATAAGCATTGAAAAATTTTAAACTACATTTTCAATTCTCAAAACAAGTTTTATGCTACAATTTGCAGGAAATAAAATTAATAATATTAAAAAAACATAAAAATATGCAAAGGTTTAAACATTATTCCATCTTGGAATGGTTCTATCAAAAGACTGTAGTTTCAAAAAGAACCATGGCTCTTTTTTCGTGAGCCATGGCTCGTTAGCTCTTTTTAGTGAACCGGCTCTTTGAGCGGCTCTTTTTTTGTCCACCTCTACTGTGCACCATAGGGAAGGCGACCTATGGAATGTTAACATTATCCTTAACATGTTAACATTAAGTCAGGAAATAGCCAATGAGGCCCCGATACTCTTCATGGGGCATGGGAAAAATTAACTAACTATTTTATGGACAACCTCCAATTTTGCGTGGAGACTTGTATGGAGATAATCCAATCATGCGAAATGGCTTATGGGAAATACGACGAGCTTTCCGGTATTTTTCAATATTTTTATTTTTAATGCCGCTATAACTTCACAAGGATTGGACTAGGATCAAAACTTTTATATGAAATTATCCTGAGAAAAAATTTCCTCTCTCGTTTTTTTTTAATTTTGACGTTTAGAGCACTTAAAAAAACAGTTTTAGTACAAGACTTTTGTATTTTTCAGGAGAGTGGCTCCATCCTACACTTTTCACGAGTCTTTTTGTAACATTGTAGGCTACCTCCACAAAAATTTCGAATTAAAAAAAATTGTGGGCTAACCCAATCCAAATTGGAAAAATCGTGTAGACGAAAATCTCACAGTTCTTTATGGTGAAGGAACGGAAGAATATGAATAAATGTGAAAGTTTGTAAAATTAAGATAGTTTAACATATTTTATGGTCTCAAAAATGTTGAATTTACACTTGTTTTTAGAAAAAACACATTGCGTTTTATTATGTTTTCAATAAAATTCGTTCGCTTCAACCGAATTTTTATTTCAAGGTGGACATAAAGTGAAAAATCTTGCAACATTGGTCAAAACCTGGCACAGATTTATTTGGCAACCTGGCAACCCTGGGCTCACCTTCAAATTTTACATTTACACTTGAATATCAAAAAATCTCATTAATATTATCGTTGATAATTTCAATAAAAATATTTCAAAACAGTTAAAGAATCACAATCATCTCGCTGAAACCAAAAATACGAGCTGTTTTAACAATCTTCTGCAAATATAAACCTTTGGTTTATTTTCCTAAATGCTCTCATTTGGTGACAGAGCAATGACATTCCGTATGAGTTATTACCATGTTGTACTATACCCAAAAACATACCGTACTCCATCCCACAAAGATCGCACCATTATTGGGAACGAATCCCCTTAAAAATCGAGGAAATGCCCCTCGAAAATTAACACTTGTCGAGATTTTTTTCGAAAAATGAAGTAAAAACAAGAAAAAGGTTTGCCCTCAGTGCTTTCCACTACATGAAGAAGAGGAAAGAAAAAAAAGCTAATCTCCTGAGAAAATTTATCGTCCGTAGCTCATTAAAATTTAAGGTTTCGTTCCCTCCCTGTGTCGGATTGTAAATTCATTTTTTAACATTTTTATGGAAGCGAGGCAACGCAAACACAAAATTTTCATCATTAAACAGATTATTAGAGACGGTTCGGAGTTTTTTTTTGTTGCTTTTCTTTTTTAAGTGAAAAGGATGACTTTTTGACACGCTCTTAGTTTATCGAGATGCAGATGATCTTGAAGGTTTTTTTTTCGGCGATCTTCCTCCTGTGGCATCGGTGCATGTCGAACATCTGGGTGGTTGCTGTAGTTGGGAGTTTGAGCGTGGAACGAAAGGGGTTCGATTCGGCGCTCTAAATTAGATGAACTTGAGACTGATTTTCGGGGTTTTGGTGGTAATTTGAGTCCTAAATTAGACAGAAGGCGTGTGGTCCAGGAAAGTGAACTCGTCAGGACTCGAATTACATGCCATGTGGTGGGTTAATTGACACGTGGATTTGGACTTGAAATTCTGTGTACTTGGAAAACAATGGATTCCCCGAAATTTACGTTTAGTGGCACCAGACATGACATTTTTGCTTTAGAAATTTGAATTTGATTCCAGAGACTTTGGTTCATTTGGCGAATGTAGGAGTTCAAAATCAATAAAAATTTACACCAACTCATAAAATCGACCACCGCGAAATATCGGCCATCTTCACTGGCGAAGGGGTTGGCCAAAACCCCCGGTCCCTCAACCAGCTTGACGTTTGGTTAGTTTTCCCTTCACCCTCTTTAGACATCGCATCTTTTAGAGGTTTATTCACTTACAGCAGTGTGGCGGTTATTTTTTGCATCCCAGATGGACAACACATGTTTGCAATAAACCCCGAACAAATTGCAAATATAAACGCCACACTTACACATCCACATTCGAAGAAGAATAATGAATGAATATCTCATACACTCATGCAAAAAAAAAGCAAACGGCCATGTTCCGTTGGGGGTCGTAAAACATCGACTGCCAAAGTGCGCCTTTCCTGTGACGGTACTTCTTTTACATCCATTTCAGACTAGTAGGTACAAGACTCTTCCACTATCGCTGCCATTTGGGACGTTGTCGTTTTTTGCAGCTAAAAGTCATGCGAAATAACAAATGAATAAATTAAGGCGGCGAAACGACGTTCTTCTCGTTTTGGGCCACATGTGGTAAGAACCAATCAGGCAACTTGGTTGGTGGGCAACCCTATTGATTTCCATAGTCGGCGAGGAGCCGATATTTTGTTGTACAATTTATTTTACGACTATTGGCATGGCTTAGGGGCGATTCTACTCGGGCCTAGGGGAAACAGTATTAGCACAGTCGAAATTTTGTCTGTGGAGCACCCTGCGTCTCCGTTGAAAATTGATTTTTGTTGTATTTTATGTCTTTCGGATGAAACCCATGCTTATGAACATATTCCTTAGTTGGTTGGTCAATACAAGTCTCAATACAATTCTGATATAAATCTACACTAAGGTGACAAGAAAAATGGAAAATTTTGGAAAATCTGAGGAGATACCCCCTGGCTCGATTCTTTAGGCAATAATAAGCAGCGATGGAATAATCATCATCAAAAGAAAATCTCCGGACGTTCATCAAGAGAAAAAATCCGAAAGGAGCATGGCTCTCCTCTCTCGCGCACGAAAGATCGGTAGAATGAATCTAAAAAAATCATCATCTTGATTATTCGGTGGAATATCCTTTTCACTACTACACTTGCAAGTGTAACGTCACACGTTGAAAAATGGAGCCTAACATTTCAAAAGGGCACAAAACTTTTGTAAACAATAGTGTATCCCTTTCACTCAAATGACAGTTTGCATAAGGTGTGAGAGGGATACACTCTTGTTTACAAAAGTTTTGTGCCCTAATGAAATGGAAAGCACGAAATGACCTGTCACATTTTGTAGATGGGCAATGTGTGTAAACAAAGTGAAATAAATATTATTATATTGATTTTCTTGGAGAATTTTGGGAGCGATTTTCTTTTGCGTGATTTGCCTCCTCTCTCTTTCGCGGGTGAAGAAAGTTCGCAAGCGAAATTGATTTTTTTGCGATAATTCCATCCCTGATAATAAGTAACTGTGCCAATTTTGAGACAAATCGGTTAAGGATAAGGGGTCGCTTTTTGCCTTCCTCACCTTACTGAGGAAAGGCTATAAAATCACTCGAAAAATGAACTTCTTAATTCGACCTCGTAGACCCACCTTCACGTATACCTATCGACTCAGAATCATGTTCTGAGCAAATGTCTGTGTGGATGTGTGTAGGTGGGTGGACAAAAAAATTGTCACTCGATTATCTCCGGACTGGATGAACGGATTTTGACCGTATTAGTCTCATTCGATCCGTCTTGGGGTCCCATAGGTCTCTATTTAAAACCAGCATGTTTAGTTAAGTACTTCAAAAGTTATGCTTAAAAAAACGATTTTGGCGTATGTCCGGAAGATTGTAAAAAGGGTGGTTTTTGCAAGAAACCCTATCATGTTATACATTTTCAGAAAGGTATTAAAAAAACCTTTCCAATGAGCCCAAAACATTGAAGATCTGACAACCCTATCAAAAGTTATTAGCACTTAAGTGTTATTTATACACTTTTTGGAGGCCGGATCTCAGATATTTCAATGAAAATGATGTCCGGGTCCATCATGCGACCCATCGTTAGTTAGATAATCGAAAGACCTTTCAAATGAGCCTAAAACATCAAGGATCTGACAACCCTATCAAAAGTTATTAGCACTTAAGTGTTATTTATACACTTTTTGGAGGCCGGATCTCAGATATTGTGATAAAAAAAGGTGCAGGTGGTTATGTTACACATGACCAGTATGACAAAGAACTTTGCAAGATGATTGTTGAAATTTTCGATTAGAATGTCCGGTCCAAATTCCCCCCTTATAATAACCGTCCTATCGAACTAAGGGGACGGAAATTGCAAGTGGAGCTGAAATAGAAATCGAAGTGAAATCAATTTACTTTCCTTCACCACTCGAAAGTTACCAAGATGCGGGAATGTTTTTGCAGGGCTGTTGCAAGCAATCGGCGGCAGTAAAGGAAATTTGAACAGCAGACAATAAAAACTACCCTTACAGGGCTCTTAATGATTACGTGATAGTTATTTTAAATTTCCAGAAACAGATTTTCGCAGTGGCATAAAAAAATGTGCATCGCAGTAATCTATTTATTACTTCCTGCCTAATAAGCAATATATTTTAACTGCTTAGTTTCAGATAATGGCCAAATGCAACTTTTTATGTCCAGTATCAAAAATCATAAAGTTTAATACCCATATTGCCCCAACACTTACGGTCCGGCAAATGTCCCCCCATCGGAATATCCGCGGGGCCTCCGGCCACTCCGGATTGTGGCCACTACTGCCGAAATGTCAAATTTCATATCCAGTATCAAAAACCATAATGTTTGATACCCATATTGCCCCAACTCTTACGGTCCAGCAAATGTCCCCCCATCGGAACATCCGCGGGGCCTCCGGCCACTCCGGATTGTGGCCACTACTGCCAAAATGTCAAATTTCATGTCCGGTATCAAAAAGGTGCAGTGGTAATGCTACAGGCATAACCATCATGACGAAGAACTTCGGACACAAAAGTAAATGAATTTTTTATGGTTATTAATATTTGCGTTTCTTGGCCACAAAATCAATCACGAAAGAGTTAATTCTTAAGATCTATTTATTTCTGCTCAATGATGGTCTCATGTAAATTTGACGTAGGATAACGGGGGAAGGTACACTCCTGCTCCCGGAGCCTCCAGCCACTCCAGGTGGTGGCCACTACTGCCAAAATGTCAAATTTCATGTCCAGTATCAAAATTCCTAAAGTTTGATACCCATATTGCTCCAACTCTTATGGTTCCGCAAATGTCCCCTTATCCGAACATCCCCGGGGCCTGTGGCCACTCCAGATGGTGGCCACTACTGCCAAAATGTAAAATTCATGTCAAGTATCAAAATCCCTAAAGTTTGATACCCATATTGCCCCAACTCTTATGGTTCCGCAAATGTCCCCTTATCGGAACATCCCCGGGGCCTGCGGCCACTCCAGGTGGTGGCCACTACTGCCAAAATGTCAAATTTCATGTCCAGTATCAAAATCCCTAAAGTTTGATACCCATATTGCCCCAACTCTTATGGTTTCGCAAATGTCCCCTTATCGGAACATCCCCGGGGCCTGCGGCCACTCCAGGTGGTGGCCACTACTGCCAAAATGTCAAATTTCATGTCCAGTATCAAAATCCCTAAAGTTTGATACCCATATTGCCCCAACTCTTATGGTTCCGCAAATGTCCCCTTATCGGAACATCCCCGGGGCCTGCGGCCACTCCAGGTGGTGGCCACTACTGCCAAAATGTCAAATTTCATGTCCAGTATCAAAATCCCTAAAGTTTGATACCCATATTGCCCCAACTCTTATGGTTCCACAAATGTCCCCTTATCGGAACATCCCCGGGGCCTGCGGCCACTCGAGGTGGTGGCCACTACTGCCAAAATGTCAAATTTCATGTCAAGTATCAAAATCCCTAAAGTTTGATACCCATATTGCCCCAACTCTTATGGTTCCGCAAATGTCCCCTTATCGGAACATCCCCGGGGCCTGTGGCCACTCGAGGTGGTGGCCACTACTGCCAAAATGTCAAATTTCATGTCCAGTATCAAAATCCCTAAAGTTTGATACCCATATTGCCCCAACTCTTATGGTTTCGCAAATGTCCCCTTATCGGAACATCCCCGGGGCCTGCGGCCACTCCAGGTGGTGGCCACTACTGCCAAAATGTCAAATTTCATGTCCAGTATCATAATCCCTAAAGTTTGATACCCATATTGCCCCAACTCTTATGGTTCCGCAAATGTCCCCTTATCGGAACATCCCCGGGGCCTGCGGCCACTCGAGGTGGTGGCCACTACTGCCAAAATGTCAAATTTCATGTCAAGTATCAAAATCCCTAAAGTTTGATACCCATATTGCCCCAACTCTTATGGTTCCGCAAATGTCCCCTTATCGGAACATCCCCGGGGCCTGCGGCCACTCGAGGTGGTGGCCACTACTGCCAAAATGTCAAATTTCATGTCCAGTATCAAAATCCCTAAAGTTTGATACCCATATTGCCCCAACTCTTATGGTTTCGCAAATGTCCCCCCATCGGAACATCCCCGGGGCCTGCGGCCACTCCAGGTGGTGGCCACTACTGCCAAAATGTCAAATTTCATGTCAAGTATCAAAATCCCTAAAGTTTGATACCCATATTGCCCCAACTCTTATGGTTTCGCAAATGTCCCCTTATCGGAACATCCCCGGGGCCTGCGGCCACTCCAGGTGGTGGCCACTACTGCCAAAATGTCAAATTTCATGTCCAGTATCAAAATCCCTAAAGTTTGATACCCATATTGCCCCAACTCTTATGGTTCCGCAAATGTCCCCTTATCGGAACATCCCCGGGGCCTGCGGCCACTCCAGGTGGTGGCCACTACTGCCAAAATGTCAAATTTCATGTCCAGTATCAAAATCCCTAAAGTTTGATACCCATATTGCCCCAACTCTTATGGTTCCGCAAATGTCCCCTTATCGGAACATCCCCGGGGCCTGCGGCCACTCCAGGTGGTGGCCACTACTGCCAAAATGTCAAATTTCATGTCCAGTATCAAAATCCCTAAAGTTTGATACCCATATTGCCCCAACTCTTATGGTTTCGCAAATGTCCCCCCATCGGAACATCCCCGGGGCCTGCGGCCACTCCAGGTGGTGGCCACTACTGCCAAAATGTCAAATTTCATGTCGAGTATCAAAATCCCTAAAGTTTGATACCCATATTGCCCCAACTCTTATGGTTTCGCAAATGTCCCCTTATCGGAACATCCCCGGGGCCTGCGGCCACTCCAGGTGGTGGCCACTACTGCCAAAATGTCAAATTTCATGTCCAGTATCAAAATCCCTAAAGTTTGATACCCATATTGCCCCAACTCTTATGGTTCCGCAAATGTCCCCTTATCGGAACATCCCCGGGGCCTGCGGCCACTCCAGGTGGTGGCCACTACTGCCAAAATGTCAAATTTCATGTCCAGTATCAAAATCCCTAAAGTTTGATACCCATATTGCCCCAACTCTTATGGTTCCGCAAATGTCCCCTTATCGGAACATCCCCGGGGCCTGCGGCCACTCCAGGTGGTGGCCACTACTGCCAAAATGTCAAATTTCATGTCCAGTATCAAAATCCCTAAAGTTTGATACCCATATTGCCCCAACTCTTATGGTTTCGCAAATGTCCCCCCATCGGAACATCCCCGGGGCCTGCGGCCACTCCAGGTGGTGGCCACTACTGCCAAAATGTCAAATTTCATGTCAAGTATCAAAATCCCTAAAGTTTGATACCCATATTGCCCCAACTCTTATGGTTCCGCAAATGTCCCCTTATCGGAACATCTCCGGAGCCTGTGGCCACTCCAGGTGGTGGCCACTACTGCCAAAATGTCAAATTTCATGTCCAGTATCAAAATCCCTAAAGTTTGATACCCATATTGCCCCAACTCTTATGGTTCCGCAAATGTCCCCTTATCGGAACATCCCCGGGGCCTGTGGCCACTCCAGGTGGTGGCCAATACTGCCAAAATGTCAAATTTTATGTCCAGTATCAAAATCCCTAAAGTTTGATACTTATATTGCCCCAACTCTTATGGTTCCGCAAATGTCCCCTTATCGGAACATCCCCGGGGCCTGTGGCCACTCCAGGTGGTGGCCACTACTGCCAAAATGTCAAATTTCATGTCCAGTATCAAAATCCCTAAAGTTTGATACCCATATTGCCCCAACTCTTATGGTTCCGCAAATGTCCCCCCATCGGAACATCCCCGGGGCCTGTGGCCACTCCAGGTGGTGGCCACTACTGCCAAAATGTCAAATTTCATGTCCAGTATCAAAATCCCTAAAGTTTGATACCCATATTGCCCCAACTCTTATGGTTCCGCAAATGTCCCCTTATCGGAACATCCCCGGAGCCTGTGGCCACTCCAGGTGGTGGCCACTACTGCCAAAATGTCAAATTTCATGTCCAGTATCAAAATCCCTAAAGTTTGATACCCATATTGCCCCAACTCTTATGGTTCCGCAAATGTCCCCTTATCGGAACATCCCCGGGGCCTGCGGCCACTCCAGGTGGTGGCCACTACTGCCAAAATGTCAAATTTCATGTCCAGTATCAAAATCCCTAAAGTTTGATACCCATATTGCCCCAACTCTTATGGTTTCGCAAATGTCCCCCCATCGGAACATCCCCGGGGCCTGCGGCCACTCCAGGTGGTGGCCACTACTGCCAAAATGTCAAATTTCATGTCGAGTATCAAAATCCCTAAAGTTTGATACCCATATTGCCCCAACTCTTATGGTTTCGCAAATGTCCCCTTATCGGAACATCCCCGGGGCCTGCGGCCACTCCAGGTGGTGGCCACTACTGCCAAAATGTCAAATTTCATGTCCAGTATCAAAATCCCTGAAGTTTGATACCCATATTGCCCCAACTCTTATGGTTCCGCAAATGTCCCCTTATCGGAACATCCCCGGGGCCTGCGGCCACTCCAGGTGGTGGCCACTACTGCCAAAATGTCAAATTTCATGTCCAGTATCAAAATCCCTAAAGTTTGATACTTATATTGCCCCAACTCTTATGGTTCCGCAAATGTCCCCTTATCGGAACATCCCCGGGGCCTGTGGCCACTCCAGGTGGTGGCCACTACTGCCAAAATGTCAAATTTCATGTCCAGTATCAAAATCCCTAAAGTTTGATACCCATATTGCCCCAACTCTTATGGTTCCGCAAATGTCCCCCCATCGGAACATCCCCGGGGCCTGTGGCCACTCCAGGTGGTGGCCACTACTGCCAAAATGTCAAATTTCATGTCCAGTATCAAAATCCCTAAAGTTTGATACCCATATTGCCCCAACTCTTATGGTTCCGCAAATGTCCCCTTATCGGAACATCCCCGGAGCCTGTGGCCACTCCAGGTGGTGGCCACTACTGCCAAAATGTCAAATTTCATGTCCAGTATCAAAATCCCTAAAGTTTGATACCCATATTGCCCCAACTCTTATGGTTCCGCAAATGTCCCCTTATCGGAACATCCCCGGGGCCTGCGGCCACTCCAGGTGGTGGCCACTACTGCCAAAATGTCAAATTTCATGTCCAGTATCAAAATCCCTAAAGTTTGATACTTATATTGCCCCAACTCTTATGGTTCCGCAAATGTCCCCCCATCGGAACATCCCCGGGGCCTGCGGCCACTCCAGGTGGTGGCCACTACTGCCAAAATGTCAAATTTCATGTCCAGTATCAAAATCCCTAAAGTTTGATACTTATATTGCCCCAACTCTTATGGTTCCGCAAATGTCCCCTTATCGGAACATCCCCGGGGCCTGTGGCCACTCCAGGTGGTGGCCACTACTGCCAAAATGTCAAATTTCATGTCCAGTATCAAAATCCCTAAAGTTTGATACCCATATTGCCCCAACTCTTATGGTTCCGCAAATGTCCCCCCATCGGAACATCCCCGGGGCCTGTGGCCACTCCAGGTGGTGGCCACTACTGCCAAAATGTCAAATTTCATGTCCAGTATCAAAATCCCTAAAGTTTGATACCCATATTGCCCCAACTCTTATGGTTCCGCAAATGTCCCCTTATCGGAACATCCCCGGAGCCTGTGGCCACTCCAGGTGGTGGCCACTACTGCCAAAATGTCAAATTTCATGTCCAGTATCAAAATCCCTAAAGTTTGATACCCATATTGCCCCAACTCTTATGGTTCCGCAAATGTCCCCTTATCGGAACATCCCCGGGGCCTGCGGCCACTCCAGGTGGTGGCCACTACTGCCAAAATGTCAAATTTCATGTCCAGTATCAAAATCCCTAAAGTTTGATACTTATATTGCCCCAACTCTTATGGTTCCGCAAATGTCCCCCCATCGGAACATCCCCGGGGCCTGCGGCCACTCCAGGTGGTGGCCACTACTGCCAAAATGTCAAATTTCATGTCCAGTATCAAAATCCCTAAAGTTTGATACCCATATTGCCCCAACTCTTATGGTTCCGCAAATGTCCCCTTATCGGAACATCCCCGGAGCCTGTGGCCACTCCAGGTGGTGGCCACTACTGCCAAAATGTCAAATTTCATGTCCAGTATCAAAATCCCTAAAGTTTGATACTTATATTGCCCCAACTCTTATGGTTCCGCAAATGTCCCCTTATCGGAACATCCCCGGGGCCTGCGGCCACTCCAGGTGGTGGCCAATACTGCCAAAATGTCAAATTTCATGTCCAGTATCAAAATCCCTAAAGTTTGATACCCATATTGCCCCAACTCTTATGGTTCCGCAAATGTCCCCTTATCGGAACATCCCCGGAGCCTGTGGCCACTCCAGGTGGTGGCCACTACTGCCAAAATGTCAAATTTCATGTCCAGTATCAAAATCCCTAAAGTTTGATACTTATATTGCCCCAACTCTTATGGTTCCGCAAATGTCCCCTTATCGGAACATCCCCGGGGCCTGCGGCCACTCCAGGTGGTGGCCAATACTGCCAAAATGTCAAATTTCATGTCCAGTATCAAAATCCCTAAAGTTTGATACTTATATTGCCCCAACTCTTATGGTTCCGCAAATGTCCCCCCATCGGAACATCCCCGGGGCCTGCGGCCACTCCAGGTGGTGGCCACTACTGCCAAAATGTCAAATTTCATGTCCAGTATCAAAATCCCTAAAGTTTGATACCCATATTGCCCCAACTCTTATGGTTCCGCAAATGTCCCCCCATCGGAACATCCCCGGGGCCTGTGGCCACTCCAGGTGGTGGCCACTACTGCCAAAATGTCAAATTTCATGTCCAGTATCAAAATCCCTAAAGTTTGATACCCATATTGCCCCAACTCTTATGGTTCCGCAAATGTCCCCTTATCGGAACATCCCCGGAGCCTGTGGCCACTCCAGGTGGTGGCCACTACTGCCAAAATGTCAAATTTCATGTCCAGTATCAAAATCCCTAAAGTTTGATACCCATATTGCCCCAACTCTTATGGTTCCGCAAATGTCCCCTTATCGGAACATCCCCGGGGCCTGTGGCCACTCCAGGTGGTGGCCAATACTGCCAAAATGTCAAATTTCATGTCCAGTATCAAAATCCCTAAAGTTTGATACCCATATTGCCCCAACTCTTATGGTTCCGCAAATGTCCCCTTATCGGAACATCCCCGGGGCCTGTGGCCACTCCAGGTGGTGGCCAATACTGCCAAAATGTCAAATTTTATGTCCAGTATCAAAATCCCTAAAGTTTGATACTTATATTGCCCCAACTCTTATGGTTCCGCAAATGTCCCCTTATCGGAACATCCCCGGGGCCTGTGGCCACTCCAGGTGGTGGCCAATACTGCCAAAATGTCAAATTTCATGTCCAGTATCAAAATCCCTAAAGTTTGATACCCATATTGCCCCAACTCTTATGGTTCCGCAAATGTCCCCTTATCGGAACATCCCCGGGGCCTGTGGCCACTCCAGGTGGTGGCCAATACTGCCAAAATGTCAAATTTTATGTCCAGTATCAAAATCCCTAAAGTTTGATACTTATATTGCCCCAACTCTTATGGTTCCGCAAATGTCCCCTTATCGGAACATCCCCGGGGCCTGTGGCCACTCCAGGTGGTGGCCACTACTGCCAAAATGTCAAATTTCATGTCCAGTATCAAAATCCCTAAAGTTTGATACCCATATTGCCCCAACTCTTATGGTTCCGCAAATGTCCCCCCATCGGAACATCCCCGGGGCCTGTGGCCACTCCAGGTGGTGGCCACTACTGCCAAAATGTCAAATTTCATGTCCAGTATCAAAATCCCTAAAGTTTGATACCCATATTGCCCCAACTCTTATGGTTCCGCAAATGTCCCCTTATCGGAACATCCCCGGAGCCTGTGGCCACTCCAGGTGGTGGCCACTACTGCCAAAATGTCAAATTTCATGTCCAGTATCAAAATCCCTAAAGTTTGATACCCATATTGCCCCAACTCTTATGGTTCCGCAAATGTCCCCTTATCGGAACATCCCCGGGGCCTGTGGCCACTCCAGGTGGTGGCCACTACTGCCAAAATGTCAAATTTCATGTCCAGTATCAAAATCCCTAAAGTTTGATACCCATATTGCCCCAACTCTTATGGTTCCGCAAATGTCCCCCCATCGGAACATCCCCGGGGCCTGTGGCCACTCCAGGTGGTGGCCACTACTGCCAAAATGTCAAATTTCATGTCCAGTATCAAAATCCCTAAAGTTTGATACCCATATTGCCCCAACTCTTATGGTTCCGCAAATGTCCCCTTATCGGAACATCCCCGGAGCCTGTGGCCACTCCAGGTGGTGGCCACTACTGCCAAAATGTCAAATTTCATGTCCAGTATCAAAATCCCTAAAGTTTGATACCCATATTGCCCCAACTCTTATGGTTCCGCAAATGTCCCCTTATCGGAACATCCCCGGGGCCTGCGGCCACTCCAAGTGGTGGCCACTACTGCCAAAATGTCAAATTTCATGTCCAGTATCAAAATCCCTAAAGTTTGATACCCATATTGCCCCAACTCTTATGGTTTCGCAAATGTCCCCCCATCGGAACATCCCCGGGGCCTGCGGCCACTCCAGGTGGTGGCCACTACTGCCAAAATGTCAAATTTCATGTCCAGTATCAAAATCCCTAAAGTTTGATACCCATATTGCCCCAACTCTTATGGTTCCGCAAATGTCCCCTTATCGGAACATCCCCGGGGCCTGTGGCCACTCCAGGTGGTGGTCACTACTGCCAAAGGTCAAATTTCATGTCCAGTATCAAAATCCCTAAAGTTTGATACCCATATTGCCCCAAATATGATTGTTCCGCAAATTTCCCCCTATCGGAACACCCCCGGGGCCTCCGGCCACTCCAGGTGGTGGCCACTACTGCCGAAATGACAAATTTGTCAAAGAGAGAGCGAAGGGGTGAAAGCAGCTTTCTGCGTAGCTGTGGATTCCTTCACCCCTCGCGTCCTTCCAGTTATGTGAAGGCAGCTCGCCGAGCTGTGAAATCCGTCACCCCGCGCGTCCGTCCTCGGTTTCGTCCCGCAAAATCTCCATGGCAGCGTCGTCCGATCGTGGATCCCTCGTGGCTGGTTTCGTCCTCGGTCCCGCATCAGCAGCAGCAGGAGCTCCTTCCAGGTCTGCGTCCAAAATTGATTTGACTTGATTTTGTATCGGCACCTCCTTTTATATCAAATCGTTTTGGCGTTTGACGAAGCAGCAGCACAAAAGGAATAAATCGCCAAATTGTGTCAAGGTCAAACGCAAGCAAGGCTTTGGGGGCGGAGTCAAGAGAGAGAGTGTGCGCGTGTGTGTGTTGTGTGCGTGCTTGCTTGCTGTGTGGAAGCAGTTTTATTAATTTAAACTCAGTTTTTAAGTGCTTCAACTAAATTTCATGGCCATTAATTAGGTATATTAAGAAAGCTTGAAATCTCCCCTTTCGTTTGGTGGGTACCACTTTTACGTGTGTTGAACAGGAGTTGAGATATTATTGTTGCAAATCTTGCAGTCGCGTTTAATTTCTTTTCGTTACATTTCGCTCCGCGAAATTTTGGATTGCTACCCTGTATAGAGCCCTAAGACGAAGTTCTTCGTCAAAACCATAAAGTTTGATACCCATATTGCCCCTACTCTTACGGTCCAGCAAATGTCCCCCCATCGGAACATCCGCGGGGCCTCTGGCCACTCCGGATTGTGGCCACTACTGCCGAAATGTCAAATTTCATGTCCAGTATCAAAAACCATAAAGTTTGGTACCCATATTGCCCCAACTCTTACGGTCCGGCAAATGTCCCCCCATCGGAACATCCGCGGGGCCTTCGGCCGCTCCGGATTGTGGCCACTACTGCCAAAATGTCAAATTTCATGTCCAGTATCAAAAACCATAATGTTTGATACCCATATTGCCCCAACTCTTACGGTCCGGCAAATGTCCCCCCATCGGAACATCCGCGGGGCCTTCGGACACTCCGGATTGTGGCCACTACTGCCAAAATGTCAAATTTCATGTCCGGTATCAAAAACCATAAAGTTTGATACCCATATTGCCCCAACTCTTACGGTCCAGCAAATGTCCCCCCATCGGAACATCCGCGGGGCCTCCGGCCACTCCGGATTGTGGCCACTACTGCCGAAATGTCAAATTTCATATCCAGTATCAAAAACCATAAAGTTTGATACCCGTATTGCCCCTACTCTTATGGTTCGGCAAATGTCCCCCCATCGGAACATCCCCGGGGCCTCCGGCCACTCCGGATTGTGGCCACTACTGCCGAAATGTCAAATTTCATATCCAGTATCAAAAACCCTAAAGTTTGATACCCATATTGCCCCTACTCTTATGGTTCGGCAAATGTCCCCCCATCGGAACATCCCCGGGGCCTCCGGCCACTCCGGATTGTGGCCACTACTGCCGAAATGTCAAATTTCATATCCAGTATCAAAAACCCTAAAGTTTGATACCCATATTGCCCCAACTCTTACGGTCCGGAAAATGTCCCCCCATCGGAACATCCCCGGGGCCTCCGGCCACTCCGGATTGTGGCCACTACTGCCAAAATGTCAAATTTCATGTCCAGTATCAAAAACCATAAAGTTTGATACCCATATTGCCCCAACTCTTACGGTCCGGAAAATGTCCCCCCATCGGAACATCCCCGGGGCCTCCGGCCACTCCGGATTGTGGCCACTACTGCCGAAATGTCAAATTTCATATCCAGTATCAAAAACCATAAAGTTTGATACCCATATTGCCCCAACTCTTACGGTCCGGCAAATGTCCCCCCATCGGAACATCCGTGGGGCCTCCGGCCACTCCGGATTGTGGCCACTACTGTCGAAATGTCAAATTTCATATCCAGTATCAAAAACCCTAAAGTTTGATACCCATATTGCCCCAACTCTTACGGTCCGGAAAATGTCCCCCCATCGGAACATCCCCGGGGCCTCCGGCCACTCCGGATTGTGGCCACTACTGCCAAAATGTCAAATTTCATGTCCAGTATCAAAAACCCTAAAGTTTGATACCCATATTGCCCCAACTCTTACGGTCCGGCAAATGTCCCCCCATCGGAACATCCGTGGGGCCTCCGGCCACTCCGGATTGTGGCCACTACTGTCGAAATGTCAAATGTCATGTCCAGTATCAAAAACCATAAAGTTTGATACCCATATTGCCCCAACTCTTACGGTCCGGAAAATGTCCCCCCATCGGAACATCCCCGGGGCCTCCGGCCACTCCGGATTGTGGCCACTACTGCCGAAATGTCAAATTTCATATCCAGTATCAAAAACCCTAAAGTTTGATACCCATATTGCCCCAACTCTTACGGTCCGGCAAATGTCCCCCCATCGGAACATCCGTGGGGCCTCCGGCCACTCCGGATTGTGGCCACTACTGTCGAAATGTCAAATGTCATGTCCAGTATCAAAAACCCTAAAGTTTGATACCCATATTGCCCCAACTCTTACGGTCCGGAAAATGTCCCCCCATCGGAACATCCCCGGGGCCTCCGGCCACTCCGGATTGTGGCCACTACTGCCAAAATGTCAAATTTCATGTCCAGTATCAAAAACCCTAAAGTTTGATACCCATATTGCCCCAACTCTTACGGTCCGGCAAATGTCCCCCCATCGGAACATCCGTGGGGCCTCCGGCCACTCCGGATTGTGGCCACTACTGTCGAAATGTCAAATTTCATATCCAGTATCAAAAACCCTAAAGTTTGATACCCATATTGCCCCAACTCTTACGGTCCGGAAAATGTCCCCCCATCGGAACATCCCCGGGGCCTCCGGCCACTCCGGATTGTGGCCACTACTGCCAAAATGTCAAATTTCATATCCAGTATCAAAAACCCTAAAGTTTGATACCCATATTGCCCCAACTCTTACGGTCCGGCAAATGTCCCCCCATCGGAACATCCGTGGGGCCTCCGGCCACTCCGGATTGTGGCCACTACTGTCGAAATGTCAAATGTCATGTCCAGTATCAAAAACCATAAAGTTTGATACCCATATTGCCCCAACTCTTACGGTCCGGAAAATGTCCCCCCATCGGAACATCCCCGGGGCCTCCGGCCACTCCGGATTGTGGCCACTACTGCCGAAATGTCAAATTTCATATCCAGTATCAAAAACCCTAAAGTTTGATACCCATATTGCCCCAACTCTTACGGTCCGGAAAATGTCCCCCCATCGGAACATCCCCGGGGCCTCCGGCCACTCCGGATTGTGGCCACTACTGCCAAAATGTCAAATTTCATGTCCAGTATCAAAAACCATAAAGTTTGATACCCATATTGCCCCAACTCTTACGGTCCGGAAAATGTCCCCCCATCGGAACATCCCTGGGGCCTACGGCCACTCCAGTCCATGTGGTGGCCAGTTCCAATGATCGACTCCCGCGACTGGCATGTCGCTTAGCTGGTCCTTGCCTCCAAGCCATCTGATCTGCTCTCGGACCTCCAGGCCGTCTGCTACCAGGCCACCAGGCCATCTGCTTCTGATGTGTTCTCGTCGACGTCCAGCAGAAGAATGAATTTTCGGGACCGACCGAGCCTAGTTTTGTTGGCTCGTCGGCGATCCGAAAATTATGAGGTGGAGTGGGGGTGAATTTAGATACATCAATCTCACGTCTCTCGATTGACTGATTGGGAAACGTCCGTTCATCCAACCAGCGTGCACCAAAAAGAGGGGAAATTTGCCGAGAGGGGAATTCGTCACGTAACGTTTTCGCTTCGCGAAAATTTTGGATTGACACCACGTATAGAAACCTTAGGACAAAGTTCTTTGTCAATATTGTCTGAATCTTCCATGTGAACTATCGTTGGATAGGTTTTTTTATCAGACCTTGCCGATGAGCCAGAAAAATTGAAGATCTGCGAACCCTATCAAATGAAATGAGTAGTAAAGTTGATTTGTTAAACATGTTAAGGGAATGTTGCTATTTATACTGAATGTATTGACTTTATGAATGTGAGGAAGGCACCAACCACCTAAAGGTGGATTAAGTAACGTTTATTGTTGAAGTTTATATGGGAAAAATCGCTAAAATGTATGGGGTAAAACATCGCTTCAGGATTTTGGCAGTAGGTGGCGCAGGTCTCGCCCAAAATTGCCCAAGTGTGAAATTCTTGTAGGAAATTCTTGTAGGAAATTTCATTTCCTACAACTTTGTCGAAGGGTGCAAAACGATCCTAGTTGATTCTGATGAGTTATTAGCAATGCGATGAAAAGAAATTGGCTTTTATACTTGAAAGAATATGAGTTGGGGTTTATAAGAAGTATATCAGAAAATACTTTTTACTGAAAAAAAATCACCAAAAATCAGGATCAACTCGGATTGTTTTGCACCCTTGGACAAAGCTGTAGAAAAAAAAATCCTACAAGAATCTCACACTTGGACAATTTTGGGCGAGACCCGCGCCACATGGCAGAAAAATACTGAAACTATGTTTTTCTGCATACATTTTTTCCCATATAAACTTCAACGATAAAATGCGACCCTAAACCTTAACCGATTTGGCTCAAAATTTGCACAGTTACTTATTTTTGCCTAAGAAATCGAATCAGAGGGTATCCCTGATGTCGATTTTTTTATTGTCACCCTAATCGATACTTTAATAATGTGATTTAATTTTGATTTTTTTAGAGATCTGGCTGCTCTTTGACTGAGTAAGTCAAAGAAAATATCTCTCGAACTCTGAAAAGTTCATCAATACGTAAAAGACAAATAAAAAATATAAAAATTGAAATAACAAGCCTGGGTTACAAAATTTGGATAAAAAAGTGTTTTAAAATGCATTTAACAAGCTTCTAGTTGCTTTCCAATAATTAGTTTTCATAATAACTTTTCGTGGGACTGTACGTTATACCATTCATGAAATTTTCAATGTTTTTTTTAAGGAGTTCAAACATGCTAAATATGACATAAACTTTGAAAAATATTTGCACGGCCTTACAAGGACTAGTACATAAGGTTGCATTCAAAATATCTCAAAAATATTTTTCTTTAAACTCGAGATATTATTTAAAAAAATACTTATCCCCTTTAATTAAATTTAAATGTTTTCCAATCAAGTAAAACATAAAAAAATACACATCAAAAACCTTATCAAATTTTGAATATGTTAAAAAAAACTCAAAATTTTACAACTTTTTTGATTATTCAATTGAGGTTTTGCAGCGCGCCTGTGTTTCAAATATAGGTGGCGGCAAAATGAGGTTACTTGCCAAAAATCGTATTCATTTCTGCTGGATTGAAGGACAAAATCGATTATTTCTCATGATTCCCTGCATCAATTTTAATGAACATCATTTTTTGGGCGCGCAAAAATTTGTGACCTTTTTCTTTAAAAAACAAGTTTTGGAACACGAAAAAATGAGTTTCCCCATATATATCAATGAAATAAACAGTTATATAGTTGATAACAGATGTGTTAACGTATATTCAACAATTTGTATTGATTTTTGACAAACTTTCTTGCCAAATAGTCCAAATTACTATCTTTTTCTAAATTTACAGTTTTCTCATAGAAAAATCAAACAAATATTGGAAAGTTATACACCAAATTGTTGGAAATGTTTTTTCTCATCCGAATCAGGCATAAGTTTTATAAAATGTTGATTATGAAGGACAAAACAATTTTTTTTTTCAAAAGATCATAGGTTTACGCTATTTGTTCATAGGTGGCGACATGTGTCTTTTAGCTTTGCTGCAAATTCTCTATTCAAGAATCGGTCTCAGGTAGCGACAATTGAAAAATTTGCTTGGGTGAAACTAAAAAAAAAAAAAAGTTTTTAATTTAAAAAATGTTTGTAACTTATAAGGGGCCATTCTCCGCCAACTCAAATGAAATCGAAAAAAATGCCTCAATTCCTCTTCAATTCCGTAAATTTTGGTTCTTGATCACGAATCTATGGTCCATTTTGCACGATTTTCAGTGATTTGTAGATCGAAACCCTTAAGAGATAGGTATTTCATGTCAAAAGAGCATTTTGTTAAATTGGACGTCGTTTTAAATATTAAAACATTCAAAAAAAGGTAATTTTTCATCAGAAAAACAAACTCAACTATCGAAAACATGTTATGGAAAATGTTATGTTTTTTTAAATCTGCAATAACCCAGAGAGGTATTTTTTTCATGTAGAGCAAAATCTTTTATTTTAATGTTACGTGTTGTTACTTTATTGGTGAAAATACGTGTTTTTTCGGAATTTTCAGTACGCCACCAAATTGGGCGTCTAATTGTACACAAACATCTTTTTGACACCAAATTTCTATCTTTTCACGGGGCACCCCCTGACTCGATTCATTACGCAAACTTGAACATCTGTACCAATTCAAAGCCACGTTAGAGTCACCTTGAAATTTCCATTTTCTCGCCACCCTAATGTTCAATCACAATCGGTGATTTTTAAGCTCAAATTCAATGAAACGTTTGTTTCGCCGCTTGATTGTTCAAGATCAGTATGAAACTGTAAAACAAACTGAACTACTCTAAAGCGATTAAGATTTTTTGAATCCAAGATGGCTGCCAAAATGGCGGTGTTTAAATATTGCGACTATATTCAATAAGCTAACAGGCAATCATCCACTTAAAGTTGACTAAAATGAGGTCACAGAACTCGATCTATTAACATCAAAGTAAGAAAATAAAAAATACGAAAAAAATATTTTGCTCATGATTCGATTATCCGTTCGTCCCGTACAAACCATCGGATAATCGAACTTCGGATAATCGAAACTTTGGATTTACGATTTATTGTTTGTCCAACATTGTAACACAGTCGTCAACCCATCTAAATGTGTTACCTATTGATTGAATGAACCTTTCAATGATTTCTTGACCATCTAAATTATAAAATTTGCTTTAATTTATCTTATTCTACGTATATCAGGATAGTTTTAAGAAATATTATTATTTTGAATAGTATTAAAATAGGATTTATTGATCAAGTCATAACACGCAAGGGCAGTACACTGAAACAAAAATCTGCAAAGAAACTTCCCAAACTTACCAAATACCCAATTTTACCTGAGGTGGCGCCAATTTGCATTTCATGCTCTGCTCTCCCAGGTATTTCCCATTGGGGTGTGTGTGTGTGTTTGCCACTTATGCTAATGTCCTGCAAGCGTAAAACCCCTCCTCGGGGGCTTCCGCTCATTTGAATGTTTTACTTCCCGAAAATACCCACAGTTCCGAAAATGGTTTGGAAATTTTTACCCCGAGGGAATCCCCGTGCCGCCTAGAACTGCATAAAGGTGCGAAATGTCAACAAACAAATTTGACCTAATCGCATCAGAAAATAAACGAGAGAAGAGAAAATTTTGTAATTTTCTTGGCGCACTGCGATTAACAGTCTGGACCCGAAGCCTGATTTTTCTGTTACATTCTTATTGGAATTCCATATAAACTGTAACGGGAACTGCAGGCACCGGGTCCTGACTATTAACTGCACGCAAAAAGGAAGAACCAAGAAGTTGCAGTAAAATAACAAGAAAAAGTAGGTACGAGAACTCGTCAGGAATTTGAACGGAGCAGGCCATGGTCGAGGCGCATGGTTCCGGTCTTCTTTGAACCGAGGCGATCCCTCTCAAGTGTTGGAAGAAGATTACTAGATAGAAGAAGTGCTAAGGGATATCCCGGAAAAAAATCTTGACGGTTATTTGAAAGTGTCTTAACATGCTAATGTTAAGCGAATTGATGGCTTGCGATACTTCTTAAATTAACTCAACAGATTTATTTCAATAAACGTTTTTTACGATCTTTTCAAATTTTACACGATAATTTGCATTCCAAAAGTGATAATTTTATGAGAGCCGATAATTTATGCAGGAAGTTTCCGACCAGAAATTTTCAATTTTTAGGATACGAAAATTTCCGGAAATCGATTCCCGCGGGACAAACCCCGCCATCCTTGGCGTCATAAACTGCGAGAAACTTACAAAGTGTGAGGTTAGGTCTACTACTACGCAGTCAGTTCTGTCAGTTGAGAACTTATTTCCCATGACCACGTACCAATGGATCGAAGCGGGACTGGAGAAGTGGAAAGAGGATAAAACGAGTGCGACAAACATATGTTCGACTCTTATTGCTCGTTTATGCAAATTCTGAGGAGAGTCAGTAAGAGAGTCGTTAAAAGTGATGCTTGGATCTGTTATGGGAACTTAGAGAAGATTTTTTTTTACACTTCAGATTTGGTATTGGTATTTCAAGATCGACATAGGTTTGGAAGGAGTCAAATATCGATTTTTAGGCATAATCAGTTTGATATAAATGTTGAAGCAACAAATATAAGTAACTTATATTTGTTGCTTCAACATTTATATCAAACTGATTATGCCTAAAAATCGATATTTGACTCCTTCCAAACCTATGTCGATCTTGAAATACCAATACTTATTAAGTTATACATAAATGGATTGAAAAACTTTAAATTGCTTGTAAACTTTTTAAAACATATTGAAAACTATTATTACCAATTTTGAACGTGATAAAACTTGACCGAATGTTGAAAACGACGTTAAACTTAAGGAATGCAGAATTTGAGTTCTGCAACCCCATTTTAGTCAAATTTGAATAGTTGATTGCCTATTAAGGTCGTAGAAGGTGTCTTTCACTTTTGGGGCAATGACTGTCAATGATGATTCTGAATTCAGGGTCCAGAAATAGTAAATTGAAATGAAAACATAATCACGATATGTAAAATACTTCTACAAACAACACAAAGAAAACCATTTTTTGATTGATATATTCAGAATCAAGATTTGAATGTTTTTCTAAAACAAACATGGCCGCCAAATGGCCGATCGGGAATGATGCCATCCAGAGCCTTAAATAATAAAATGCATTTTTTCAATATTTCAACACCGCCATATTGGCTGCCATCTTGGATTTAAAAGTTTTAAATCACTTTAACGTAGTTTAGGGCTCATACTTAAGCTCAATAATAAAAAGTTAGGCAACGAAAAAAACATTTTTTTCGTGATTCGATTATCCGAAGTGAAATTTTTTCGAGGCCTTCGGATAATCGAGTCTGGACTGTACCTACAGAAATTTCTAAATAACAAAATAAATTCTAAAGTTGTCAAATATCTTTTAATGTAAGACTACATTCTTACATTCTTAATTCATTCTTCTTCTTCAATCTTAAAATGAAAAAATTTGATCTAAATGAAAAAATGACCCTTCTCTTCTGGGTCAATGTAGATTCGAAAAGTACCTTAAATTTTCTTTTTTCCCTTAAAATGGCAAAGTTTTTCAAACTTTTTTTTGTGTTGTTTTTCGATGAAAAATACGTTTTTTCGGAATTTCGAGTACGCTATCAAATTTTACATAAAAGTCCTTTTGACACCAAATGTCTATCTCATCACCATTTCAGGCTGCAAATTAATGAAAAACACCTCTTTGTTCACATGTTCAAAAATTTAAGGGGTCGTTCCGCCCCTCCGTCACGAGATATCAAAAACCGGACCTCGGATTCGTGATCAGCGACAGAAGTTACCCTTTAGGACGGGTGTGGGACATTTCGCCAAATTAAAAAAACGGTTTGAGAATACTTTAGTGAATTTTTGCATTCTTTCAAACATGAATCGTTCTTTGTTTTAGCTTTTGGTAATTTTGGTGTTTTTATATTTTTGTTTACCTTTAATTTTAATCTTTTTTTTAACTCGGCGAAATGTCCATTCGGTGAAACGTACCAGATCCCAAAGAATTCCTTAAAAAAAATATTCAAAATTAGTTGAAAGATTGATTTTTGGCAATATTTTTGATCTAAGTCCGCCTGGACTACGTTGTAGATATTTAAAGGATTAAGAATGATGATGTTTCACAGTTACAATTTTTTTAAACAAAGTCTAATTTGCAATTTTCTCAGCCTTCCCATCCAAAAACACAATTCCCATCATCCGCGATCACCCCCAGATGAAACGATCGTAATTTATTTCATGTCATTTCACTCATCGCAGCATCTCATTAGCTTCAAAGTCAACTCTCGCACTTCTGCACGTGCACGACTGAAACGGAGAACTGACTTGGCGTCTCCTTGTGCGCACAAACACTCACACTTTTAAGCAGTTTTCCTCCGATCTTCTTCACAGTCCCAGGCGCTCTGAGTGTGAGCAGCTCGGCCGATCCTCACTGCATTCTCCGTCTCCCTCTTCTAAGATTCCGTTTCTGTCGAGAAGATTTTCAAAAAAGCGCCAGTCAGTTTTTCACTTTTCCTCCGTCAACGTCGATCGTAGTAGACCGGTGTCCACGTGATCGTGGGTAATCGCCGTTGACGCTTCCTTGGATGATCGCGCGTGAGTGAGGACTTTCGCGAGCAATTTGGCGAGTGCAATTTCGCGTTTGATTGTGACCAATTAGCGACTAATCGATGGTGAAGTGTTTGGGAGGGGAGTTTGTGTGATTTTTTTTTTGGTTGGAACAGGTGTAAAATGTCCGTGTACCCCAATTCGCCCAAGTTGATTCTGGATATTAGCAGCAACAGTCAGTTTGAACTTCCGCCAGTGAGTAGTAGTGAGCATCGATCACCGAAGATGATCAAGGTTGAGTCGTACGAGAATTTGGCCGGTCACCACATGATCCATCACCATCACCATCATCCGGCGCTGGGTTCCGTTGGGTCAACCGGTCCGGATTACACAACCCTGATGCCTCCACACTCGCAGCCTACTTCGATGCCCCAGCAATCCGCGATCTACGTGTATCAAACCCCGACGATCGTGACAACCCAAGTACTTCCGGGAGAGCCGCTCAGTGTCCTGACGCCTCCCTTAACTTCGATCAAGAAGCGCAAACTCGACGCCGACTACGACTACGAGTTCGATCAGTCCTCGCTGAGTCCGACGGGATGTGACAACAAACGTCCCCGGTACGATCCGGGAACCGGTTACAGCTACCACCCAGGAGAGTACCTCCCAACCTCCAACGGTTACGTGGTAGTTCCCGAACTGGCCAACTTGGATGACGACAAGCTGTCACACCAGTCCCACCACCACAATCCCCCTCCCATGACCTACTCGGACCCCTCGCAATACGGCATTTACTACCAAAATGACACTCCCTGCAGCATGGAACCCCAAACCCCGTCCAGCAACTCCTCCCCAAACAAACCGGAACTCGACGCCCACCACTTCCAACCCACTCCTTCGTCCTCCTCCACCACCTCGTCCTGCATGATCACCAGCAGTTCTCCCACCCAATCAACCCCATCCGAACCACCGTCCTCCAACGATCCGGATAACGTCAAGCAAAAACCCGGTCGAAAGTCCCGCAGCAACCGGATCCGCAAACGTCAGGTCAGGGAATCGATCAGCTACGAGGAGCTGCAAACGCAGCGGGTGATGGCGAACGTGAGGGAGCGGCAGCGGACGCAGAGCCTGAACGAGGCGTTCGCCTCGCTGAGGAAAATCATTCCAACGCTGCCCAGCGATAAGTTGAGCAAGATTCAGACGCTGAAGCTGGCGTCGAGGTGAGTTGAATATTTTTGAAGAAAATGGGTTTATGGGCTTAGTATTACTTTTCAGTACTGTTATTTTTGGTGGTAAAAAGTAGGCCGTTTCGTCATTAATAAGTAATGTCACAGTGAAATTGTAAAATAGTGTTTTTGCAATTCCGCCGTGATACTACTTACTTTTCCTGTTATTCGCGAGATAATAAACGGCCTACTTTTCTCTACGAAAAATAACAGAATGGAACACGGCGTGTTTTCTAGAACAACCTTTTCAGGAAAAAATAGTCATCGCTACTTTCAAATGTGTCTTATAGGAAATTTTCTCAGCTATCCAATGCTTCTAAGAGCGAAATGTTTCATCGGGAAATTTCTGAGATATCTCTATTTTAAGTTTTTTGTTTTAAATTCCTGTATTATTTATTGGAAACTTTATACTAACAGTTCAGAAAACTTATCAAATGATGTGTTTCATGTGTCAATTACACATCAAAATGTGCAAAATAATTCAAGAAACAACTTTGTAGAAGGTTGCAAACCGCTTAACATTTTGAAAATTTTGTTTTATCTGGGTTTTTGGATATATAGAATTTATTCAGAACTTAAAATCATAAAACCGTATTAATATATTTTTTACAAGAATTATTAAAATATTACATATTTTTTGTTTTGGTTTGGGTTATTTTTTGTGTACAAATATCACGTGTCTGCTCTGATTTAGCTTGTTCAACCGAAACTTTGGCAGGTTTGTGATTGTTAATGGTGTTATTGAAATTTAATGAATAAATTTGATATTTTCTTAAGCAAACATTAACCAGGAGCATAAATACAAATATGTTTTAAAATCGAAAATATACTACATATTACTGTTGCAAGCTTCAAAAGTCTTATTTTCATGATTTTAAAATAAAGATGAAATTTTATAAAATGTTTACTGAAAATGCACTTAAAAGTAGTAATAAAACTCGAGTCTTTCAACTCAGAATGCTGAAAACACCGTCACAAACTTTTTTTTTGTTTGAACAAAAATTAAATATTATTTTAACAAAAAAAAACAAACAGAGACTTTTTTTCCAAACTATTAGAACAAAAATCAAGGTACATATAAAAAAAATTAAAAAAGATGAGATTTAAATATAAGACTTCTAAAATATTGCTAATACAAAAAAACTAAAACAATAATTTCATACTAATGAAAAGTATTTCTCCTAAAGCTTGCAACAGTAGTTTGCAGTTCAATTTCTAAAATTAAACATGTTTTGAATCCATGCAACTGGTTGATATTTGGCTAAGGAAATATGATAGTTATTCATAAAAATCTAGGTATACCCTATCAATCACAAACCTGCCATAGTTTCGGTTGAACAAGCTAAATCAGAGCAGACCGGTGTTATTTGTACACAACAGTTATGTAATAATCTATTTGTTCTTGTACAAATCATATTTAACTACGGTTTTATGATTTTTATTTCTGAATAAATCCCATATCTTCAAAATCCGGTTAAAACTTCATTATTCTAATGTTTAGCGAATTGCAACCTTCTACAAAGTTGTTTCTTGTCTTATTTTGCACATTTTGATGAGTAAATGACATATGAAACACATGATTTGACAAGTTTCCTGGACTGTTATTTAAAAGTTTCCAATAAATGATTAAATATTTTAAAACAAAAAGCTTAAAATTGAGATATCTCAGAAATTTCCCGATGAAACATTTCGCTCTTAGATGCATTGGAAAGCTGAGAAAATTTCCTATAAGACACATTTGAAAGTAGCGATGACTATTTTTTCTCCTTAAGGTTGCCCAGAAAAAACGCCGTGGGAAAATTAAAACCTTTCAAAACCAGTGCTGAAAATTCCTTCTTTTCAGCACTGAAATGGGTGCTGATCTTTTCAGCACTAGTATCGAAAAGTAACTTTTTGAATATATTTTTGCTTTGAACGGTGGATTTACTTAACACATTTATGGATGTTTGTCATAAAGTTCAATTTAAAAGACGTTTCTCGGTATTGCAAAAAATGTTGTAAGCAACTCGTTGCAAAACTTGATTTTCTCAGCACTCGTCGTATTTATCGAACACGGTAGACTTCGTTGGATAAATGTACGACTCGTGCTGATAAATATATTTTTGGCAACCTGTAGCATAAACTACTATTAAATGTTTTGATTTTCTAGATAAAAATACATTTTTTAAGAAGGATTTAAAAAAAAATTAAAGTTAAGGTCTAATACCTATATTGCGTATCCTTTTCTTTAACAAAACAAAAACAATTTTTTTAAATTGCATGCCTAATATATAACATATGCAAACTATTAATTAGTTCATGAATAAATTATAAATCAATAAAAGAAATGTTTATGTTTTCGCCCAATCTGACTTATATTTATAAAACCAGGTTTCTTAAAAGGCCTAAAAATACAGATTTAGAAAATATTTTTCAAAAATAAAAAATGAGCCAATAATCATAAATATTTGACCATGATACCAGGAATAGTCAACTAAAAGAATCTTTGAAAACTTTTTTTTCAATTTATTTTTTAAATTTAAATTCCGGTCGATCGAACGATAGTCAGATCAGTAAAGACCCTACAAGTAATTTATAAGGAAATTTTCTAAGCTACTTTTCAGGCTGCTATTATGTTTTTTTTTTAAATTATGAAAAAATGTAGCACGTTGTGAAAAAAATTACCAGTTTTTCAAAAAAAGCATTCTGTTGACCTTAATTGCAAATACAATTTTGTGGCACAATTTATTTTTTAAAATTTAAAATCATGTTTTTGAAATTTTTCTGAAATATTATATTTCTAAATCATTAATCTTGCTTAATAAAGAACCTTCTTATTATTAAAAAAATGTTTTCTATTTCTTAATTCTGATGTTTCTATCCTTTATGTCCAATTCGAGTTCATGGACATTTGTATAATTTGACTGTTCGAGTGCCAGTTTTATTCATTTCCAAATGAATAAATAATCTAGCGCCGCCATATTGGCCGCCATTTTGGATTGCAAATTCCGTATCATTGAAGGATGGTGTCAAACTTAAGTACAACTTTATTTACGGGCTTTATCGGTAGTTTTCGGTGAAATTAAACTCACAAATTAGAAGAAAGAAATGAAACTGATAGGTGGATAGATGACTAGTGTCTTAGAAGAAGATTGAAAAGGACGGAAACTAAGTCAGCGAAAGGGCCATATGAGAAAGCGTACGGTTGACCGTCCTGGAGTCATTTGGATGACACACAGGGATGATTTGTCTGTGTACACTTACTGAGGTTGCGACTCAGTACTTGTACACAGCCAAATTAGAAGGTTAAAAGACCTGATCACACACGTACGCTTTCTCATATGGCCCTTTCGCTGACTTAGTTTCCGTCCTTTTCAATCTTCTTCTAAGACACTAGTCATCTATCCACCTATCAGTTTCATTTCTTTCTTCTAATTTGTGAGTTTAATTTCACCGAAAACTACCGATAAAGCCCGTAAATTAAACAATGCAAGGTGATTAAAACAATTTGGGTAAATAAACAATCAGTCCCAATACTGAGCACTTAAGTACAACGACCCTATATAAACGATTTTTTTTGAGTTGAATAACGTCTTACTCGAAGACTGGAGAGCCCATCTGAAAAACTTTGGAGTTCGTCAGATTTCAAACTCTTTCTTTCTCCTACCAGACAAATTGAATATTGACATTTTGTCAACAATTTTCTATCAAACTCCAACTTTTAGCTCATTTTTTTAACTATTGGATAAAAAAGTTTAAAAATGTTTTCAAAATGCTCTAAAATTTTCAAGCAAAATGTGCGCTTCCTAAACGTTGCCATGAACTTTAAGTACACCCAAAGGAAAAATATATCTCAAAATCTGCAACAGTGGATTTGCTGCAGAAAATGTCACATTTTATAACATTTTTTGCAGCAAGCCCGTAGATCATTTTTGCCCGCGTGTAAACATTTCAGCGATCTGCAGTTCTCACCAACACATATAATGCTGGCCCGTCCCCGAGCAACACTCCAAAGAGAAGCATATGTTGGTGCTCTTTCACTCACTATTCATCAAGCGTCCATGGCGCGGTAGTAGCGTGTCGGATCAATAATCAAGAAGTTGGTGGTTCAATCCTCGTTCAGTTAAGGGTTTTTTTTTGTGAAATTCAACCAAAAAGCCGTCGGTAATGTCGATAATTGTCGGTAACAGGCAAAAATGTCATACCCCATATCGCAAAAAATGCATGAGGACAGTTTTCATGCAGATTCTGATATACTTTCATGCCGCCATGCATCACAATCATGCGACCGCCGTTTGGGTGTAGGTATTTTTAATGGAAATTTAGCATAGATTTCTAGTTCTTCTCGATATTGAGTAATTCTCTACGTTTCCGAAATCGATTTGTCTTTGTATTTTTTTGATTCGAATGAAACTCTATACATAAAATTAAGATTTGAATAAAACTCTATACATAAAATTTAGAAATTATTTTAAATGTTGTTAATCTATGCATGGCCATTCGCCACTGGATTTTTAATTAAAAGAGCCGAATAGTTCTCAAAAGCTTCACTTTTAACATTGAAAATCGAACCAATTGTTGAAAAATAGGTCTAGTTAGATGACTGAGAAAAACTAATTTTGAACAAAATTTAAAATTGAATGAACTGCATCATGACATTCAGCACTCCGACCAACAAAATAAAAAAAATAAAAATTGTGCGAAAATACAGCAAACAAAATTGTATTGAGCATTGTTAGGAAAAACTAATTTTGCTCATTGGCTTCATTCAAAAACAACAAAATTGAAAAAAAATGCGAAAATTTATTCGATTATTCAAAGTCGGGACCGTGGTGTAGGGGTAAGCGTGATTGCCTCTCACCCAGTCGGCCTGGGTTCGATCCCAGACGGTCCCGGTGGCATTTTTCGAGACGAGATTTGTCTGATCACGCCTTCCGTCGGAAGGGAAGTAAATGTTGGCCCCGGTCTAACCTTTGAGGTTAGGTCGTTAGCTCAGTCTAGGTGTATGAGTCGTCTCCCTGGGTCCTGCCTCGGTGGAGTCGATTTTTTTTTTTCAAAGTTAAATGTTAGCTGGAACTTCTAATAATCGAGTCTGGACTGTAGATGTAGCTTTCCATAGATTCAAAAATTCATTTTATGATTTGTATGGAGAAGTTCATGAGTTTAACATACACAGCAAAAAAGTAGTAATCCCTTGGTAATCCAGCTACGTGTTAAAGGCCTGGGTGTAAAATAAATTATACGTTACAAGCCTTACCCGACAAACTTCGTTCTGCCTTTTTTTCGTTTGTTGACGTTTTTAACTTTTTTGCTTGTTCAGCCTCCTGTGATCAAAATTTTATTTTACGTTGCTTTTTCCATACAATTTGCCGATGCTCCGGAATCGATTCCAGAGTGGTCAAAGTGTCAATTAGTTAGCGTATAAACCTTCCTTGGGCTTTTACGAACCCAACGCAACAAAGAGCACATCGATCCGACGTTCCGTGTTGAATTGATTCGCGTTCGAACAAAACCGTCGAAATTTTTTATATATATAGATTTTATGAAATTATATGCGTCATATATGCGTTCATCATTTAAATTCTTCATAGGTCTGATGGCCGAGCGAGCTAAGGCGCTAGTCCTTTCTGTTTGCTGGGTTTGATTCCCGTCGGTTGCGACTTTTTTTTTGTGTTTACAAGAATTGTACATGCAGTTTGTAATATTAATTGTCTTTTTTCACAAAGGTGATGTGATTTTACCATCCCATTTTTTGCTGTGATAGGGAATGTATGGAGAAATCTTTATTAAAATAACAATTAGGTTGTTTCAATAGAAGCAAATGAATTCAGTATGAGCTTTTAAATGGCGTAATCCCATTTCACCGACTAATGAATTTCCTCAAGCCTTCCAACATTTCAAATAAAACTCAACTGGGAAAAAATCAACACATCATCCCTCAAACCAATCCCGCAGACGATGCTACCTAATCCATCGGCTCACCCGTCAAGTTGACGGGTGGTGATGACGTAAGATCAACACCGCGCTTGACGGGTGGGAAAATATTGTGGTAATGCTTCCTGCTTTTTCCTGCGACCACGGAAAGACTTGAGCCCCGATGACATCATAAAGTTTCCTCTGGGATTAGCGCGGCGAACAACATGTCGGTGTAGACGGAGGTTTGAGGGACTTGCTGAGCATTTAAAACCACAGAAAATGCGAGGAAAAATGTTGTTCGATTCCAGAAACCAAAAAACGCGAAACATGTGTTAAACGCTCGTCAAATTGATGTTGAGAAGTCGTGTTTTTCAATTTTTGTTGGTGTTTGCATAAGACTATGGTTTTGTGTTATTTATGATTTTTATAAGCACAATATTAGATATTTAAACTTGAATTATCGGTGTTTTTTTTTCTTCAAATTATCAGTGCAAAGTGTGTCCAAAAGTAGATCATGTCTGATTTTAAACATTTTTACATTAAAAGTTAAACATTTTGAGTATCCGCTTCACTTCATGACCTTCTCCTTGTCCTCTCTTTGCAACATCCTTCATCCATGTGTCAAATTTCAGCGTCGCACTCGCTCTTCTTGATCTTCCTTTGCCAAGATGCCGCTCGTTTATGATCTTTCCCGTTTTCTTTTCCAACATTTTTTCTTGTCTCTTTTTTTTTGCATTTACTACGCATATTCAAATTAAAATTATGCTTCCCTCGCCAGAGAGTAGCGCAGTTGTCTTTGCTCTTTGTTCCCGAAGCAAAAAACAACAAAAAATGTCACTTTCTGTGGGAACACACCCATCCCGCTGGTCTCTAATGTTTCAGAATGTTTCAAACAAAAAAAACATGCCCACTCTCGCCGAATGAGCACTATTTTAGGAGTTTTGTTTCCATTCCGGCAGCGCGCCCGTCTCTCGTCACGTCGTGATCATGATAAACGACTCCGAAAAGTGTGAGAAACGGCTTTTATGCGATCCGCGGGCCGATTTTTGCGAGCTGTCAGAACAGACCATGCTGCTCCATTCTTCAACTCTTGACTTTTTTTTGATAAGGTCCTATAAACAAATGTAAACATTGAGTGTATCCCTTTCACACCTTATGTCAAAGTCGATCGGAGTAAGCGGGATACACACAATGTTTACATTTGTTTATAGGACCTTATAAAAAAAAAAGTCAAGAACTTATGTTTGGCCCGCGCAAAAGGTTACGACTAAAATCCATCATCTCTTTTTCGAAAGAAGCCAAGTGTCTCATTTCACGAGGGGAAGCAACGTTTTTATATTCCTTTGGCAACATTAATTGGAAGTGACTAAGTTTGGAAGAAGACAAACTGTCAGCCGAAATGGGAGTGGATTTTGTGTTTTGATTTTTTTGGGACAGACATTTTGCTGCATATTTGCTGGAAATTTGTGGGACGGGGGTCAGCCATGATGCTAGTCAAGAGATTTGGCATTTGTATGAAAAAATTGAAATGGCAAGCAAATTTGGCTTAAAAAATGCTTATAGATTATAACAAAATCATGCATAAAAATAAATGTTTTTTTATTTGTTTTATTCAACACTTTGTTTACTTCTCAATTGTAAGTCATACTTGATCAGCAAATTATTGTTAAATTTGTATTTTTAAAGGATGACATACATATAAATCGAATGTGCGAAAAAAGGTCGAATGGACAAAAGGTCGAAATGGGGAAAAACGTCAAAAGGACAAAAGGTCGAATGTGAAAAAATAAAACAAATAATAACAGTGAAAAAATAAAAAAAATATTCTTAAAAAAATATTTTTTTGCAAACAAATCAGATTTGTTTCTGTGAGTTTATCCATCCTTTTAGCAATGATTTTTTTTTCACGTTTTCAAGTTATTCTTCCAAACCATTTTTTGAGAAGTTTTCATTTCTCTAAAAAGTATTAATTTTTGTAATAATATTGTGAGTTATCACATCCTTCAAACTTGAGCAGTTCTTTAAAAAAACCGGAAAGCTCTTAAATAATTCCAATACCAACCTATTCTCGATTTTCGTAGAATTTTTGTGAGTTTTTTTTTTATTTTTTTCAAAAAAGAGCCTTTTTGAAAAAAATCGACTTCAGAATTTTTTTAAGTATTTTTTTCAGACAGCCTTTTTATGATTGCCGCAATGTTTTTGTGATTTTTTTTCCGTTCTTAAAAATATGAGCGGTTGTTTGAAAAAAAGTTAAACTTCTGAAATTTGTCTTATGTCCTGTCGTATAATTTCTGTGAGTTTTTCTTTCCTTCAAACATGAGTAGCTCTTTTAAAAAAGTCGACTTCTAAATATTTTATAAGTTTTTTTATTAAACAACCTATTCTTGACTGTCTTAATTTTCTTTTTAAAAATACAGCTTTTAAAATATTTTGTAAGTCTCTATTTTATTTGTAAAAAAAATAGTTGGAATATTGTCGAGAGTTTCGAAAAATAAAAAAGTCTTGCTTCTTAAATATTGTTGCAAATTAGCAAATTTAGCTGCATGTATAAAAAAATCGATCGTATTTATTTATATTTTTAAAGATAACCCCTCCTAAGCCATTCCAAACACCATTCCGTAACTGCTTTTCAATATTTATGCATTCAGGCTCATATCAAATAGTAGTTTATGCAACAAGTTGCAAAAAGATAATTTTTTCAGCACGAGTCGTACATTTATCCAACGAGGTTCACCGAGTTGGATAAATACGAAGAGTATTTTTTTTTTTGTAAAATGTTTTTTATAATTCAACTTTTTGTCCATTCGAACTTTTGTCCATTCAGCCTTATTTCTTTCGACCTTTTGTCAAACATTCGTGTAAATTGGCAAAAAACTCGGAAGTTGGTATGAGCTCACATTTATACTATGTTTGATTATGTTTTCAGGCTATTAAAATTTTCATTTTCATCAATTTTTCAAATGTTTATTTAAAAAAAGCTTTTTTATGATTTTCATATAAAAATTTGTCAGCTTTAACATTTTTAAAAAAGCAAACTTCGTCATGCAGACGAGATATGGCTACCCTATTGACAAAACAAAAAAAATACGAGTCTAATTATTTAGACCAAGAAATCCCCAGTCCGAGATTTGTTTTGTTATTAGCCGTGCAGTTTTCGTGAGGAATGACTGTTAAGAATTTAAAGAAGTCGGAATCACAATTATTAAACATGGTATTTCAGTGGATTTATCAACCTTTTATATTACCGAAAAGTTTAGAACGAATCTTACTCGACTCCAAATTACAAAAACAAAAAAAAATCTCTGCAACACAACACGTGATAAACCCAACTTAGACAAAGCCACTAACGCACACACACACTTTGGCTGCGCACAATAACTGTGACGTGAATGATGTGAGAAAAAGGTCCCTCCCCAGAGTTGGTTCCGGATGTTTCGTCGCAGTCTCGCTGAGCTGAGTAGAGTCGATAATTTATAGCTCTTTTTTGTCCACAATTTTTCACGATGCGCACAGAGGAGGCAAGTGAGTTTTCCGAACGCAAGAAAATGAAACGGAAAAATGACAAAGTTTATTACGATGATGAGGGGCGGGTTTGGTTCCGGAAAGGCGTCAAGTGATTAACTAGTGTTAGTAGCTCGAAACGATTTTAAATTGTTTTTTCTTTGAAGGGGGGAACATCTGGTCACTTTTTTTCGGGATGGAGACGCCTGGTGCTTTTAAAAATAATCAGAAAATATGTTTTCAAAAAGAATAAGTTTGACTTGTTTGATAAATGATTTTCAAACAAAGTAACAAACTGACAACAAATCATCGGTGTCAACCCGTTAAGCCCGGTCCACAACTGGCTTGTGCTGTCAGTATAGTGGCGATAATTAATTCCTCTAAATCACCTCAGCTCGTTTCACCCCGGGAATGGCTTATTTAGTCGGACATACTAGAATCATCACGGGGAAGAGGACGGCCCAACTGAGCAGCACGCAGATTTACGAGCATAATTTTCCCGGAATGAAATATTTAGAAACGAGTGAAAGGAAAAATAAACAAAATTATGGATCTCACGATTTTCATTCGAGTTGTGGGGGGAAAAGGGGGATGGGAGGGGGACATTTTCCCACCCAATTTCCCCCGGCTCACCTCGTCGTTTGTGAGACTCTACCGGGAACTGTAAAATGATCCACTCTGAAGTTTCTGTTTAGTTCTGCGCCTTGGATCGTTTGAACGACGACGCGCCTTTGATATACATTATTTATAATGATGATGTTGATGGGATTTCAAATAAAACTTAAGCGAATATTTAAGTATCGTAAATTTCATTGACACGTTAAGGGGGAGGAGAAGGCTGAGCGGTGGGAATGGAAGAGGGTTCACTGGAAAATTAGATCATTGCAGTAGTGATTTTTAGATCCTTAGAGCCTACGCCGTGTTAGGGTGGTCCAAAAGATGACAATTTTCGTCGTTTGGGATGCAAATGATAGGTTATAAGCTGGGCATTTAAGCAAACATAATTTGAGGGTCTAAAAATCAAACCTGAACTTTGAATAAGTCACTGAAATAAAATACACGCCACTTCTATCAGGTTTTACGAATTTTAATTTAAAATTTTATTTTGTACGTGTTGTTTCGTTTTTTCGTTCATAAATTTGTGGAAAAATACATTTGTATTTTATACTATTTGTTTTTCCTTAAAAAATACAAAAATAATTTATTGAAACTCTTTTTTTGAAAAATGGTCAAAACGTCAAAATGTTCAAAACTGGTAGCATGAACCGATTTTCCAGACAATTTTACAAACTTGATTTTTCAGTCTCGTTTTTTTTTACCGGAAAGCTTGTCCAATGAAAATTTGCATATTTATTTTGGCTGAAACTAAGTAAATTTTACAAGCTTATGAGACATTTTTCCAGAAATCGTTCCATTTGAATATTTTTTTCGTACTTCTTTATTTGCCCTAAACGTTGTAGGCGTTTTCCCTTTGAACAAAGATGCTATTTTGCGTTAATGTTTGTTTATACAAGATTTTGTATAAACGTGAAAGATGACGATACAAAAATGTATTTTGGTGGTCATACAGTCATCCCTCATGTTCGGAACAGTTTACAGATCGGCCAATGTTCAAAAAATCATAGTAAATCGATAGTTGAACTTAATGATTCGCTTTTACCTTCATTTGAAAGCTTTAATTGCGATCTTTCGAATGCTCGTATCGAACAACTGCAAATTTTAACTTCTATATCAAGTTTTTGATGAAAAACTTTGATCCTTGAAATCCAATTCGGAAAACTTTTTTCTTACGGATGTAAACAAACTTTGGTTCTCTCCATGAGTACATATTTTTTACAAAATAATAACTTCACGCAATGAAACCAACGAAATTCAGTTTAGTTATATTTTATCCATGGTCAGATAACTTTTTTTTTGTGAAAATATTTTGTGTCGTTGGTTCACTCATACAAGGCTCATACAAGGCATACAATTTTGGCAGCTGTCCATACAAAAATGGTACGTAAATGTTCAGAAATCTGTATCTTTTGATGGAATTTTCTGATTGATTGATATTTTCAATTTTCAATTCGGTTTTATTGGTGAATTATCAATATACAATAAGTTCTTTTGGAATACATAACAGAGTTTTGGAGTTCCTTTCAGCTGTGTGTTACATCATAATCCATTTTGGAACAATTGTTGCTTGTAGTTAAGGGGTTACCGAAAGTAAGAAAAAGACAAGAAAAAAAAAACTTACTAAAATTGCAAGGGAAAGGGGATAGAAATAGAGAAAGCTTAAAACTAGATCACAATTTTTTATCCTTTATAGATGTGCTTAATCATTAATTCCCCGAGGGCTAGAAATTGCTCCGCCTTGTTACGGCAGCTCCGAAACCGCGTCATCATCTCCCCCGCGAGAGCAAAGAACTCCGGCAGGGTAAAGAGATCTTCCCCGGTGACTTCTTGCTGGGCCGCATTGCCGCTACCGGCAGCGACCACGATGGCAAACGATCGCCCCCAGCCAGGAGGGAACGCTGAATTGTCCGCTGGAACCGTTCGCTGGCCAGCTGCAGGAACGGCTGCACTCGCACTTCGCTGAGAAGGGTGGGACGCTGCTGCTTTCTTCTTCCTCTTTTCCTGCTCCTCGAGGTAGGACTTGCGCGCGACGCATCCGCGGTAATTACCGGTATGGTTACCGCCGCAGTTCGCGCACTTCACGCGCGGCTTGGTTTGTTCTGCGTTTTCCCCCAAGTCCGCCTTTCGTGGCAGTGCGCACACCTCCGAGAGGTGTGACTCACCGCACTTCACGCAGCGGGGCCGGCGGTTGCAGTTCCGCGAGCCGTGGCCGAATTTCTGGCAACGGTGGCATTGCGCTGCGTCCGTCGGATTTTTGGAGTAAAACCGCCAGTTTACCCAAAAACCGTCCAACGCCTTAGTCCGCCGCAGGTCTTGAAGTTTGACGGTGCCGCGATCGAAGTACAACAGGTACAGTGTGTGTGTACCTGTAACGGTTGTCTTCCGCGAGAGGACTTTTATGTCTCGCGGCGTTATTCCGACACCCGAGAGGTGCTCCTTGAGGTCGGAGGTCGGGCGGTCTTGGTACCCCTGCAAGACGATCTTAACAGCGGTCTTCTGCACGGGGTCGAATGTGTAGAATTTGAAGTTTTTAAGATTCAATTTCTCCACAACCAGGTCGAAGTTCTTTTGGTCAAATGTGAACACTTGCACTGACGATTTACCTATTTTGAGGCAGTACACGAGGCCTTCCAGCTGCTCGTCAACATCGTCCGCCAACGTGTCCAAAACAAAAATTGGTGGTGGTCGTCGTTCCTTTGGAGTAATTACTTTTTTTGGCGAAATCACTTTCTTCCGTGCACGACCATGGTCGTCGTCGTCGTCGGTAGTGCTACCGTCGGTGTTGTTGTTGTTGCTTTCCTCGTCACTCAGTCTCGCGAACTTGTTACTGGTGGGAATGTTGGCGGATGTTGAAGCGCCATCGGTCGACGGATTGCCGGAAGTAGCTGAACGGAGCCTAATAGGGCTGCGATCCTGGACGCGGTAATTAGCGTGTAATAATTTCGGGTCAAATCCTTTGGCGCACACACTCCCAGGCGCGATGGCGGACGACGCGGCGTTGGTTTGTTTACCTTTTTGCACACGGCCGGTAGACGAACTTCGCGGGTTTTTCGAGGCCGTACTCGAACTGCCACGGCCACGGCCGGCCCTTGGCATGCTGGTGGAGCAAACTCGCGGCTAATCACGGTAAATTACGGCGAAAAATTTCGAAAAAACGATGGAGCACTGAGCACTTGACTGCTGCTTGCACTCGTGCGTACACGGAGGTGGATTGATTGATATTAATTTTCCAAAATCATTACTTTTCTAATATATGAAATTTTTACTTTTCTAATATTTGAAATTTTTTGATGTGTTTCTAGGGAACAAAATCCGCAACTTTTGAGCCATAGATAAGCATGGTTAAAAATGTTACCACCGAGTTTGAATTTAAAAAAAAATTACCGGATTTTTTAAAATTTCAATCTGAGATGTTAAGCAAACATCATTTGATGATCATAAAAATGATTAAAAATATCTCGTTGTCAGCGTTACTCTTTTCAACGCGCCAAAACTAAAGATTCACTGCCACGTGCAGCTTGAATTTTAACACACCGGGCCGTAAAAAATCTGCATAAGTTATGTTTCCCCACAATGATCGTTTCTTTAAAAAAAAAACTTCAATGCACCGCAAAATGACGTAAGCGATAATTTGTTGATTTCCCAGTATGCAAAAACCTTGCCCGTTACGTCACTTTGTCAACTCACGCCCGGCTGTCGCGTGCTTGCACATTTTGCATCTTTCACGTAACGACGCCGTCCTAAAGATAGAACCTGCTTCCAGACGGCCCTTTTTCGCTGCTGGGAGTACACTTTTCCAGTGAACCATGACCAGTGCCAAGAAACGGGAACTTCTTTCTCGCGGTGGAAAGTCGTAAAAATTGTCGTCGTCTTGCCGGGGAGAGAGCGATCCGGAACGATCCTTCTCCTGGTGGCACTTTGGCTTTCGTTGCGGTCGTTAAAACTGACGCAAAGATTGCTTTGTCAGAAGTTTAAAGTTGCATCAATTTAAATTTAAAAAAAAAATATAACTGATTGAAAAACCAACAATTTTGGCAAAAACTACTTCTGTTGTATAAGTATTTAAAAAAATAAATATTTTTTAAAAATAATCTCAAGCAACCACACCGTGTGCCCTCGCGCAGGGAGTTGACAGCCAGAAGTTATAAAAATGTCGCCCATTATTCTCGATTCGCAACTTGTTTCGCCACACGACGACCCAGGAAAGACGACACTTTTGGGGCCATCATTCGCCGTGGAAGCGAGCAGTCTTTCGTCATTCACAAAACTTTGCCAACTTGAGACACGTGAGTGATGGCTAGTGCCAGGAAATGGATCTTTTTGATGTGAAACGGATGTCTGGTATTGTTTTTCTGTGGAAATTGGCGTCCATAGTATGATGATGGCTTAAATTTCACTGCAAATTTGAGATGAATCATTTGTTCGCAAATCATGGGGTCGCTTTTTGTCTCTACATTTAAGATTTTCACATCTATTTCGTGAACCACTGGGCATTTATCTATCTATATATAAATATATATATATATATATATATATATATATATATATATATATATATATATATATATATATATATATATATAAAATTTCGACGGGTTTGTTCGAACGCGAATCAGTTCAATACGTAGCATCGGATCGGAGCGCTCTTTGTTGCGTTGGGTTCGTATAAGTCCAAGGAAGGTTCTTACGCCAAAAAGTGACAACTTTGGCCACTCTGGGACCGATTCCGGAGCATCTGCAGATTGTATGGGAAAATTTACGTAAAATCAAATTTTGATCACAGGAGGCTGAAGCCGAAAACGTCAACAAACGAAGGCAGAACGAAGTTTGTCGGGTAAGGCTTGTTTATTTTATAATTTTTTACGCAGTGAAATAATCTAAATAACATTACGTCTTAAATGTATAACTTTTCAGTGTCAATAACAACAATACCACTTACTTACTTGTTTAATTTCATGTTTTTAACCAGAATAGAGGGGTACATGTACAAAATGTAAATATACAGCAGAAATGGCCAAAGTTTTTAACGGCATGATTCGAAAAAAAAGTTCCCCGTCAAAAAACCCAGTTTTTATTTAAAAAAATTGAAAACAGAGCTTCATTATTTTTTGATATATTATATAAAATTTTCCGAGGAATCAGATAAACAAAATTTCAGACATAGGCTCTTTGGTCCCGAGACCTTCAAACAGCATTTTTAGTTTTCATACGACCTTTTCAAATGCTAAGCTAGATTTTTGAAACTTCTTACTATTTTTCCCAATTAGCCAAACTAATCACCTTTCTGGTTTGTGCGAAAATCGACGAAAATTGCCATTTTTCGGACCACCTTAACACGGCGTAGGTCACCCTAACGGCAAAACAAAAAAATACGGGTCAAATTATTTCGGCCAAGGAACCCCCAGAAAAATGTTGAGCCCGATCGGAGAACCTTTTTTCGAATCATGCTGTTTTCGTGGGGAATTTCTGTATAAGTCGCCAATGTCTCTATACAAACTTAGCTTCGGCAAAGTTGTAAATTATGTAAATAAGGATCTTTAAAAAAAAGGGAATTTAAGGAGAAAACTATTTTTTTAATTTATTTTTTCAAAAACTCAATTTATCCACACTTGATACTCATTTCACTCAAAATTTGGAAGGGGTAATTTTGGAAGGTTGAATATTACCTCTTGTCACTGAATAAATGACATTATATCAGAAAAGCGGTAAAATTACACATTTTCAGAGGAGAAATTACACCTTTTTTCTGACATAAAAAAATTACCCTTTCCCAGATGTAATGTTACCATATTTTTTTTACTGTTCACCTTGATTTTTTTTAATTATATGGGTACCAAAATAGGCAGTTTCTGAGCAGTGACGGAAATTTTTATTTAATTTTGTCAAAAATATTTTTTTAATGCAAAATTTAATATGCAATCGAAGAGTACTATTGTAAAATTTTCATTAAGTGCACCGTTTCCAAGATATACTTATTTAGAGGGGAAATGATTTCTGAACCAAATACTTTTAAGGCGTCATCCATAAAATATGTCACGCTGTTATATTGCGTGTTATAAGTATAGGAAAAGCGTGACAAAGGGGGGGAGAGGGGGTAAATTTTGGCTGATTTTAGCGTGACGTATTTTATGGATGAAGCCTAAATAGCTGATTAAAATTGCTGCAATATTCTTTATTTTACACTGTCAATTTAATTGACCTTTTTGGTTACTTTTCAAAAAAATAAGAATTAAAAAAATCTAAATCCTACCCAATCTTGAGCAGGTGGGTATAATTGAACAAAGGGTATTTTAGTAACAAGTCTTGTTACAATATCTGATTACAGTGTCATTTTGGCAAAACCCGATTTTGGCATCAATTTATTCTATTCCATATTTCGGCAACACTAAAATTAATTTGATGTTTTGGTCTCAAAATACCTCAAAAATATAAACTTATTAGTTATAAGTCATAATATTTTTTTTTAAAACAAAAATATCTTTATTTTTTTAAATCATCTATCTTATTCATTACATTATTTGTGAATTATTCCTTTAAACCCGTAATCATGATCTTATTATTATTGTTTAGCTTTATTTTTCTGAATTATTCTCAGCAACTCCAAAAACTCGAAGGAACCAAATTGATCAAAAAAAATATTTACGATTTTTGAACTTTGGAACATTATTTTGTATGGGCGCATCCAAAATTTTATAATTAGTATGAACCGATTTGAAATGCATTATAAATTTCTTGGCCAGATAGTTAGAATTCACAAAATTAAATAATGTTTGAAATGGCCTTATTTCATAAATAAAAAGTATAAAATTCGATCAAAAATTATATAGAACACCAAGATTTTTCGAATTATTCAACCGTTTTTTAAATGCTTTGTTCCTCTTCGACAAAGATAATTGAGCAATTTAGTTGAAATATTGTAAAATTGCACTGTTATAATTTATGTATGTAAAGAAATAAGTAATTTGATGAACTTTTCTTCGTTATTCATTTTTCTAGTTAAATTTGCAAATTTAGCATTTTAGGAACCATCGTTGCCTTGATCCCTTCCACAGTTATGGAAAAATAATTATGAATAAAATTTACTTTATTTTGTAAATCCCAACAATTCCAGCAAAACCATAAAGGGAAAATCCAATCAACTTCCTTCGTTTCCACTTTTGAACTTTCAAACTTTCCCAGCTTACCTGGCTTAACAAAAATTCCCAAATTCTTCAATGACTTTCATTTTCAACCCTCTTCTTCACTCTTTCCCTCTCTCTCTTCCCAGGTACATCGACTTCCTGTACTACATCCTCTCGAACAACGAGCTCCCGTCGATGGACGAGTCCGGCCAGAAGCCCCTTTGCACGGGTAGTGGCGCTTCTCCGGCGCTCAGTTCCGCCGCCTTCCAGCTGAATTCCGGTCAGCTTTGCAGTGGCAGTGGCGTAGGAGGTGGAGCTGGTGGAGGAGGTGGGGGAGTCGTCGTGCGCGAAAAACTCAGCTACCTGTTTAGCGTGTGGCGCATGGAGGGCGATTGGAACATTGGCGGGGGAAGCGGAGAGGGGAACAGCCCCGATGACAGCTGCTGCAGCGATAAAGAGTGACGGGGTGACGACTCGAAGGGATTTGTTTTAAGTGAAAGTATTATTTAGCGCTAAGGTACGGTTCCTACAAGGTGACACAACAAAAAAAAAGCGCACAAAATAAATCATCAACGTGGTTTAGAAAACGATTCCAAATGAAAAAGAACTTAAAATTTTAATTAATTATGTTAAGATTCTCCTCTTTTTAAATGTAAGTGCTAAAAGCGAAACTTTTCTACTTTGTCCAATCTAACTAATTTAAGTGTTGTTGACGCGCAAAGGCAATCGTTCACTTTGAGTGCGGCTCAAAGTTGATGCGATTTGCAATTGTGGTCAAAAGTTGTTTCTCTCAAAATCATACCAAAGTGGGTGTACGCGCACAGAAAGTATAATTCCTTTAGATGGTGACCTCTAGAGCTGATTTTATATGTTTTTAAAAAGTGTCGAACTCCATTCGAAAGCATTTCCATTTTATTACTATTGTATACTTGTAACTTTTTTAGTTTTTCTTGGTTTTCTATCTTTCAATATACTTTAAATAGTTGTGAATGTGACAAAACCGTTAATGAAAATAAGGAAGAGTATTTAGATGATAAGTATTCGTGACTGAATGAAACAGTAAAGTGCCATAACACAAAATTTAAAGCCAAATGCAACAGAAATGTCATCAAAGCTATAATAAATAAGTGACTTGAGCAATGCTGAAAATTATAAAAAAAAACGGTTGAATGGTTTTATTTTTTTCGAAAATCCGAAATCAATTCTGTTCTTGGATGACAAAAGATATAAATTTTAAAACATTTCCTTAAAAAAAGGTGGTGACAAGACAAGACAATGAGACTGATTCCATTTTTTGTTCGGTATGTTGGTTGAGAACCAATTTATACACAGTAAGGAAAAGTGTAACTTTGGCAGGTTGAATATTACCTCTTTTATGATGTAAGTTTACCTCAATTTAGACTGTAAAAGTGACAATAAACCAGAAAAAAGCACATTTTTTTTTAAATATTCTACAAATAATCAATTTTCCCCATTTTATATTCGAGACCAAATTCAGAAATTATTTTAATTAAAATGATTTGAAAATTTCAGAACTCATTTTCTTCAACTCAATTTGCAGAGAGAACATTGCAGGAATTTTTCTTAGCTTTTAAAATTTCTGGGTTGTTTTTCTTCATAAAGTATTAAAAAAAACAAAACCAAAATCCGAAAATAATAATCTAAAATTTACGATACTTAAAGAAATGCACTGCGGAATTCGGTAAAGCATTTTCAATGGCAAAAATAAAATAAATGTTTGTTTAGATTTGATAAGATTTGATTAGATTTGATTAGATTTGATTAGATTTGATTAGATTTGATTAGATTTGATTAGATTTGATTAGATTTGATTAGATTTGATTAGATTTGATTAGATTTGATTAGATTTGATTAGATTAGATTTGATTAGATTTGATTAGATTTGATTAGATTTGATTAGATTTGATTAGATTTGATTAGATTTGATTAGATTTGATTAGATTTGATTAGATTTGATTAGATTTGATTAGATTTGATTAGATTTGATTAGATTTGATTAGATTTGATTAGATTTGATTAGATTTGATTAGATTTGATTAGATTTGATTAGATTTGATTAGATTTGATTAGATTTGATTAGATTTGATTAGATTTGATTAGATTTGATTAGATTTGATTAGATTTGATTAGATTTGATTAGATTTGATTAGATTTTATTAGATTTGATTAGATTTGATTAGATTTTATTAGATTTGATTAGAAGAATGTTGCAGGTCTTTTTTAGATTTGATTAGATTTGATTAGATTTGATTAGATTTGATTAGATTTGATTAGATTTGATTAGATTTGATTAGATTTGATTAGATTTGATTAGATTTGATTAGATTTGATTAGATTTGATTAGATTTGATTAGATTTGATTAGATTTTATTAGATTTGATTAGATTTGATAAGATTTGATTAGGTTTTATTAGATTTGATTAGATTTGATTATATTTGATTAGATTTGATTTGAATTGATTAAGTTTGATAAAATTTGATTAGAATTAATTAAATTTTGTAAAATTGAATTTAGAAAAAAATTCAGAGTGTTTAGATTTCAAACAATTTATCTAGAAATATTAGATAGATCATAATTTGATAAGATAACATTTTATACCGAAAATTTTTGAATGTGGCAGAAAGTTTGTAATTTGGCAACATTCGATACCACTATTATTGTTTAAAATAGATTGAGGATTTTTAAAGCAGTTTTACCTGAAGAATGTTGCAGGTATCTTACAAATGTCGTGTAAAAAAATCAAGCAAAGGCTGATTTTAAGACACAACTGAATCAAATTTGAATATAAATAAACGATGTTTTGTAAAAACAGCAATCCTGGAGTTTTTTTTTGAAAAGGTCCTATAAACCAAATTTTAAGATTTTGCTTTTTGGGTATTTTTTAATACCCCTGACTCAAGGCGGTTTCAAAAACATCCAAAAAGCAAAAACTGGAAATTTGGTTTATTGGACCTTTTCAAAAAAAAAAAAAAAAAAAAAACTCCAGAATTCCCCAAGAAAACAGCATAATTTGAAAAAAAGTTCTCCGATCGGGCTTAAAATTTTTCTGGGGATTCCTTGGCCGAAAAAAATAGACCCGTATTTTTTAGTTTAACCATTAGGGTGACCTGCACCGTGTTAGGGTGGTCCAAAAAATGGCAATTTTCGTCATTTTTCGCAAAAACCACTTTTTTTCAAAAAATCATTTCTCCACGACATTTCATTTGATTTTAGACGCAAAGGAAAGGTGATTAGTTTGACTATTTGGGAAAAATAGTAAGAAGTTTCAAAAATCTAGCTTAACATTTGAAAAGGTCGTATGAAAACATAAAATGCTGTTTTGAAGGTCTCGGGACCAAAGGGCCTATATCTGAAAATGTTTTTATCGGATTCCTCGGAAAATTTCACTTGACATATCAAAAACTGGTGAAGTTATGTTTTCGATACTCTGAGATACGATTTTTTGAAAATAAAAACTGGGGTTTTCGACGCGCAACGCGCAAAAATGGAAAATGACGAAAACGGAAAAAATTGAGCAAGTGTGACATTGCATGTTATAAGTATAGGAAAAGCCTGGCAAAGGGGGAAGGGGGCCGATAACGTTAACAAAAATTTAAAATAAAGTAGAATTTATTAATCTTAATTACATGGAAGTAAAAAAGGAATAAAAAGCTCCTAAAAAAGCATTTTACGAGTTTCCAACTCTACTGGCTGTCACTAAAAATCAAAAGAAGATCACACACTCACAAGAAGAACCTCAATCCAGGCAAAATGAAGTGAGCGATCTAGTGATCGCTACGCTCACCCTCTCTCATTTTATTGCATTCAAACCACGCCCTTAAGCATTCTCCGGTGGCATCTTTTGGAGGAAGGAAAGAGACAGCAGGCGGTGGCGATCGAGCTGCCTGCCAGAACGAGATAGAGCAAATTTGGAACATTCCAAGTGGCGATGAAAGAGAAGGCCGACTACTGCGATCGTGAAAGCTTGCTCGGGAAAAGTTGAGAATGCGCCCAGATGTATGCAAAATGCATGACTAAACATATTTGTTCTAGGGTAGTTTGGGGTAAATCGATTAAACTAATGTTATCGAATGCAATAATGCATGTTCGCTCACTCCAAAACTAGTTCCGAATCAACTGATTGATCAATGAAGGTAAACCAGAAGCAAGCCACAAATCGAATGTCGGTCATAATTCGCATTTGATATGTAATCGTTAACCCTTTCCCAAAATTTATCAATCGAAAAATGTCCCAAGACATAATATCAACAAGCCCCTCTGAAAGGTTCGTGTTTGGGTGCCATAAAGCTTCCAAACGGCAAACGAGAGGGGTTCGCAATTGGTCACACATAAATCATCCGAAACCGCCTCTTCTTTAGTTATTTTTCACGATTTTTTTTTTCAGCTGTCTGGAATTTTGTTCTGTGGCATCGATGGAATGTTGAAAAGTGAATCAATTGGGTCCTAAAATGAAGCTTAGATTGCTGATATTATAGTTTACAGCGATAAAGCTTATTATTCTGAGTACAATGACCCTTTGTACGACCACAAAGAGTTTAAAATGGATTTTTAAATCAATTTTAAAAAATTAGCCTCGCGGTCCTTCTTGACAGAAAAGCTCCTACTTCACAGTTCGTTCCAAGGAGACCATAGTTGATCCATCGAAAAAATGTTGTCTTGCCAAAAAAAAAATTTGCATTAAAATGAAAAAAAGTGATCAGAAATGGGTTTTAATCGTGTTTTTTACCGTTGTACATAAAAATTGACATAGGGCTTTAGTACCCAATTCACTACTATAGAAAATGACTAAAGAAAACCAAAAGCATAATTAGCTAAATTTATTAATTTGCCCCAAATGGTCCCAAAAAGGCCGATTGTCACGCGAACTCGACAATTATGTCTAACTTGGGACGGCACTTTTACGCTCGAGGAGCTTCAATCCCATAAAACGAAACATTGCATTGCTTAATTTTCGATTTTGTTGTTGTTCAAAGGAGAAAGAAAGAATCTTCATCAAAAGAGTTTCGTGTACACTAAAGAGAGAGTTTCGATAGAGATTCTTGAAAATTTTGATTTTTAGTTGAGATTTCGAAAGTGACATTGTGTTTTTCTTATCCTATCGCTGGTTAAAAATCTGCTTAAATGTTGACATTAAATTGTTTAATTAAAAATTTTGTCTGATTTTCCTTGAAGTGTCTTCAATTATGCACACTAATATCACAAGATCACAAACTTTCAAATTAATTCATCAAGCTGTCGTGTTCAAACAAAAACATTTGTGAAATACTTGAAACACAAAAAGGAAATGAGTTGCAACTTTTGTACATAACCCAAGACATAACCTCAAAACGAAACAATTTAAACAAGAAAAGTTTTCTTTCTCTTCTTCTTTCACCCATTTCAAACAAAAAACTTTCCCCCGAAAACGGCAATTCAACTTTCAAACCCAATCAAAGTTCGCTTTGGAAAACTTGCGGCGCATGGAGGCAATTTCTCTGCAAAAGAAAACACAAAACAGGGTCAACAACTGCTTTTCGCCAATCACAAAACTATTTTTATCTTCCGACACGGAATGAAGTTGTTTGCGTGTCTTTTGCGAGTGTTTGTGTGGCTTTGGAATTATATGGCGGTTGCTTTTTTGTTGTTTTTATTTGAAGCACCAAGCGACTCCTCTCTTCAATTTCCACGTGGAAACGCAGTAGGCTGGGGAGTGATAAAAAATGACACGGTATGTTGGTGCACGTGCATGAATCATAGTAGTCTGTGGGGGGAATTGTTCCATTGTGTGGGTATTGCGTGGAGGCCGGTTGGAGTTTTGTTTACATGGAGATACGCTGTGCCACCACAAACCGAGGATTGCTGTGATAGACTGGTTCAAGTTTTTTGTTTTGATTTTGAAACATAAATATAATAAATATTTTTTCAATATTTCCTCGTTCCTTGTCGGCGTGGGACAAGATAGCACGACAACGACATGGAAACTTACCACAGCCATTTTGAATACACCATTGAGGTTTTGCAGCGCGACTGTGTTTCAAATGTAGGTGGCGCCAAAATGGGGTTACTTGTCAAAAATCGTATTCCTTTCTGCTGGATTGAAGAACAAAACCGCTTATTTATCATGATTCCCTGCATCAATCTTAATAAAACTAGTTGCAAAAGACGAGAAAAATTTTTTGCTTTAAAATAATGAACAACATTTTTTGGGCGCGCAAAAAATTGTGAACTTTTTCTTTAAAAAACATGTTTTGGAACACGAAAAAATGAGTTTCCCCGTAAATATCAAAGAAAAAAACAGTTATATAAATGATAACAGATGTGTTAACGTATATTCAACAATTTTAATTGATTTTTGACAGACTTTCTTGCCAAATAGTCCAAATTACTATCTTTTTCTAAATTTCCAGTTTTCTCATAGAAAAATCAAACAAATATTGGAAAGTTATACACCAAATTGTTGGAAATAATTTTTCTCAGCCGAATCCGGCATAAGTTCAATAAAAATGTTAATTTTGAAGGTTAAAACACTTTTTTTTCGAAAAATCATAGGTTTACGCTATTTGTTCATAGGTGGCGGCATGTGTCTTTTAGCTTTGCTGCAAATTCTCTATAGCACCAACGTTTGACAGTTGTGTGGTGCGCGCGTTCACAACTGGGTGGCCCTGGTGAGAAGTTATTTGGTAATTATGGATAAAAATGTTTGATGTTTATCATCTGTTTGTGTCTTTTTAATATTCATAAAAAAATTTCTTTAAGATCAAAAAAAAAGTATTTGCATTTTTATTCAAATTGTAACATTGTTGGAGTCTTTTTTGAAGCAACCTATCATAAAGCGCAATTTTTGGGCAGTTGTTTGCAAACGATTTTGCCCACATCATATTTCACCGAAGCAAAGCTTGTATCTTGTTGTAGACCTCACTCTCTGCAACCATAAATAGGCTCATAAAACCCAAATTTCGATGGTGGCATCGTTCCTCCACGTGGTTGTTCCACGCGGTGTTTTGGTAGGCTGTTTCTAAACAGTTGCTTGAATGGTGTGTGGTGTGTAGGGCGGGTAGACTGCATTCGGGGGCTGATATCGTACACGACGGCCTGCTTGGATTGAGGGGGGTTTCAGTCGGAGAATTGCAGGCGTAGCGAACGGATGGATATTGGTGGTTTGCTGTAAATGTGGTGAAATTGGTGAAGTTAAGAAAAATACTTAAATATAACTGAAGAAACCCGGATATCAGAAGGATTACAGTGACATAAAGGAAAAGCGGAATAAATTTGGTGGTTTTTATTAGTCATGGTCATCGGGACCGAGTGAATCTTGGCTTTGACCCTCAAGAGTAACCTCATCAATAATTCAGTGGTAAGCGGAAGTGGATTGTAAAGGGGGCTCAGTTTCGTGGAATACGTTAAGTGCTATCGATTTTTTTTTTCTAACTATAATCCTTGAAACGAACAAAGAATTATGATTCCACCGCTTATGAAAATATATTTTTTTATTATGCGTGTAACAAGTTTAATTTCTTTTTATTTGAATTAAAATTTGTTAATCCATTCCTTATATTGTCATATTCTTTATCTTATAGAACAGAAGATATCCTCTGCATTTTTAAGCATTTTAACGAAAAAATTGCCGAATGATTTAGATTTGAATGCAACGAAGTCATTTTGCATGATTTGTTTATCCTTAAAAGTTTTCATACAATTTTGGCAGCTGTCTATTAGAAGCTATGTTAGATATGTTTTATATGACAAATAATTCCATGTATTGAGCTATGGCACTACAGCGCCATCCCGTTTTTGGCAACACGATTTTTTCAAACATTTCTGCTTGCTAAAAATCAACGTTAATTTTTAAATTGTTCTTGGGTGAAATGAAATAAGAAAAATGAAGTTAGTCTCTTATATAAGATATTTTTGACGAGTGAAAATGTGTCGAAAAGTCGTGTTGTCAAAAACGGGATGACACTGTAGTTGGTCAAAATTCATTTGGCAGTGCTGCCATTTAAAAAAAAAAGATTTTTGAAAAAAAAGTTTACCTCTAAAAGTTATAACCAATTTCAACCAACTCTGAAAAAAAAATCGAAAAAATCAGAAAATTTGAAGATTAGACCAATGGTAAAGGATTGCAATTGTGGTTGAGACACTCAAATTTAGATGATTTATCAAAAAATAAATAATTTTTTGTCAATATTTCTAAAAGTATACACACTTTTTGTACGTTTTAAGTGTTTGAAGTTTCTTTTTTGAAAATTTTGGGTTCTCGGAAACTATTTTTTCAAAAGTCTTTTTTTTATTTAAGTAGTTTTCTGATATTTTTTAAAAGAAAAATGAATGATTTCTGAGAATATCCAGTAAAATTGAGCTTTTTGGATCCACATTCAGTCAAAGGGTATTTTCACAAACAAAAAAGAATTAGTAATTGAACAATTTAAAAAATGTTCGAAAAGTTTTATCGAAAAATCTGATTTTAAATCGGAAATATACATCAGATTGAAGATGAAACTTAAGGCCAGCCATATTGAATTAAATTTTAATTATTATTTTTTTGTTTTTTTTTTTACTTTTGACAAATTGTAAATTAATAAAAATGAGATTTTATTGTATATAGCTCATGCTGCAGCAGATATTTTTCAAAGTTTTTTTCTGTTGTGTTGTGTTGTGTTTCAAAATCTGATAGAAATCGAAATTTGTATTACAATTAAGTTGATGAGTGCTTTTTTTTTTCAAGTAAGAAATATTGTTTGGAGAAAAAACACCTGGGTAACTCACACAGCAGTTGCCCCGACCCCTCTTCGATTTGCGTGAAACTTTGTCCTAAGGGGTAAATTTTGTCCCTGATCACGAATCCGAGGTCCGTTTTTTTATATCTCGTGACGGAGGGACGGTACGACCCCTTCAATTTTTGAACATGCGAAAAAAGAGGTTTTTTTCAATAATTTGCAGCCTGAAACGGTGATGAGATAGAAATTTGGTGCCAAAGGGACTTTTATGTAAAATTAGACGCCCGATTTGATGGCTTACTCAAAATTTCGAAAAAACGTATTTTTCATCGAAAAAAAACCCTAAAAAAGTTTTAAAAATTCTCCCATTTCCCGTTAGGCCGTTGCAAATATTTTTAAAAGTTTATGTCGCCCCCCCCCTTCTTCGAAATTGGTCTGAAAAATCAGGGGGCAAAAAATTTTTTTTTCAAAAATCTTCAAAATTTCCATGAAAATAGAAGTCTTATCAACTGAAAACATTCTAAAACGCATTTTTCTGCATTGATAATCATATTTAGCATGTTTGGGATTGCTTAAAAATGTTTTGAATTTTTATGCAATTCTAATATACAGCAACGCAAAAAATTTATTTTTCACAAAAAATAAAATTTTCATGAATACTTAGATATTTTGGAAACTAATGATGGCAAAACAACTGAACAGGTGTATGATGCATTTTAAAACACTTTTTTCATCAAAATGTTGAAACTATGGCTCGTTATTTGAATTTTTATACTTTTTTATTTTTTTGCCCCCCCCCCCCCCCCCCCTCGACTTTGGTCAGAGTCGAGGGACATAAACTTCAAAAAATATTTGCAACGGCCTTACTTTACTGTAAAAAAATTTGGCACATGTCATTTTATGGGAAATTTAATTTACTTTATGAATCTACATTGACCCAGCAGAGTCATTTTTTCATTTAGAACAAAAAATTTCATTTTAAAATTTCGTATTTTTTTCTAATTTTGCAGGGTTATTTTTTTGAGTGTTACAATGTTGTACAAAGTTGTAGAGCAGACAATTACAAAAATTTTGATATAGAGACATAAGGGGGTTGCTTATAAACATCACGAGTTATCGCGATTTTACGAAAATAAGTTTTGAAAAGGTTGGTCGTCATCGATCATGGCCGTTCATGGTCATCCGCGACAGACACGAACGACAAAACAAAGAGAAACGCAGAAAGTAACTTTTTCAAAACTTTTTTTTCGTAAAATCGCGATAACTCGTGATGTTTATAAGCAAACTCCTTATGTCTATATACCAAAATGTTTGTAATTGTCTGCTCGACAACTTTGTAGAACATTGTTATACTCTAAAAAATAACCCTGCAAAGTTAGAAAAAATACGAAATTTTAAAATGATAGAAAATGACATGTTCCAAAATTTGTTATAGTCGAGTAACGGAAAATGGGAGAATTTTTAAAACTTTTTTAGTGTTTTTTTCGATGAAAAATACGTTTTTTCGGAATTTTGAGTACGCCATCAAATTGGGCGTCTAATTTTACATAAAAGTCCCTTTGACACCAAATTTCTATCTCATCACCGTTTCAGGCTGCAAATTATTGAAAAACACCTCTTTTTTCGCATGTTCAAAAATGGAAGGGGTCGTACCGTCCCTCCGTCACGAGATATCAAAAAACGGACCTCGGATTCGTGATCAGGGACAAAATTTACCCCTTAGGACAAAGTTTCACGCAAATCGAAGAGGGATCGGGGCAACTTTTCCCGATTTCGTGTGAGTTGGTAGAGAACTACCCACCTATGAAAAAATAACTTTTAAATGCTTAGAAAATTTCCTAGAAAATTCTTGGCTTTGTAGATTAGACAACTGGTTGCTTAAAATAACTGCAAAAGGTTTAATAATAGCTTGAATTTTGTGAGAAATTATTTTTTCTCAGTGCCCTCAAGACTGTTTCCCTTTCTTTGAAAATATAAATAAATTTTAAGATCAAGCCAAACACAGTCCAGACTCGATTATCCGAAGGCATCGGAAAAATTCACGTCGAATAATCGAAACTTCGGAAAATCTTATCACGACCAAAAAAAAAATTAAAATAAAAATTACTTCCGGAAACAACTTTCTGTGTGTTATTTAAAATGTAAGAATGCATAAGTAACACATATTTAATTTCATTTGATTCTGTTTTGACTAATGATGAAAAAGACCATATAATTTTGAATAAAGTAGAAAATCTCGGATGTTTTTTTTGAAAATCAATATCACGCAGGTATTAAACTATGTCTCCTCTCTAACATTTGTTCCAACATTCAATTAAATTCAATTGCAACCAAACATATTGTCTTCTACCCATAACGATGCAAAAAAACAAATGTACATTTCACGTTTTCCCCATTATCCATTATGAAGAAGACACGCGAAGCAAAGTTCCATCCATCATCATCACTTTCACCATCAGCCCCCCCAACAATTCCTCGCTTGGATCAAACATCAGACAAGAACAAGTTGATTGCTGAAAGCACGTCACGCTCGAAATCAGTCACGGCCACGATAAAAAGCTCTCTAATGTCTGTTGTACGAGTAGAAATAGGAATAGAACAGGTTTGAATATCAAAGGTGTAATCTATCATCGAAGGATAATTTAATTAGCAGATGCAACAGTTTTATATAGACATTTTTAGCGGTTTGAATCGTTTGTTTGATTTTAAAACAAATTTATTTCGCTCTTGAAAATATCAAATTTTAAATTATAAGAAATATTTCAATGTTTTTTGCAGTCTTTCATCCATATTATATCGATTTTAAATCCTGCTGGTTTCACCTCACACTATCATTTTTGTTTCATAGTACAAGTTGTGCCGGTATACCCATTGACCTACAAAAAAAAACAAAAGCAGCAAAAACACTAATATAGACAACACAACAGCAAAAAAAAAAGAGGGGTGCTATCACTAGACACCTGCACTTTTTCAACTCAACACCACGCCACTTACAGTTTTCCTACAACGATAAAAAAGGAAAATAAAATCGGAAATTATTTCCATAAAAAATCGCACCCTCGTACCTCGTTGGGGAAGGTGTCTGAATTATTTATATTGGCGCAAACGAGCTGCCTGAATGGGTCGATTTCAGAGCTTTAGTACCCTCCACCAGTAGCCATTTAGTGATAATGACTTTGACGGGTGAAGGATAGTTATGGTGGATTGAAGCGTATCGTGTGGCGTGTACTATTTGTAAAAGATTTCTGATTTTGTGAACAAAAAAATGGTTGTTGATGGCGGTAACAGATGGTTTTGGTGGAATTGACCACAAATTGTTATTTTGGGCACAATAAGTGGCAACATTATGAGACTTTGCTAGTTGAATTAATACAATAAGTGCTGAAAAAACGAGTTTGAAGTGAGTATCACACTTTTTTTTTAAGATGAACACACGCAAATTTAAGACCTAAGTTATTTTTATACAAAGTAAAGCAATTCTCTGAGATTTCGGTCATTCGATTTTTTTTTTGTATTTTTTTATCCGGCTCAAACTTTTTTGGTGCCTTCGGTATGCCCAAAGAAGCATTTTTGCATCATTAGTTTGAAAGTATTTTTTTCGAAGAGATCAGAAAAGATATCCTGGTTTCAAATCCAAGCAAGGCAACATCTCAGCAACTAGGGGAAATTCTCGTTTTTTTGGCAGGTTAAGCTGTCGCTCCTAACTCCATCCAATTTGGTGATTTTCAATATTTAATCACTAATTTTGCAAAACTTTTGATAGAAACTTGTTTGCTCACTTCTTATTGAGCTATTTATCATTCGGTTTATTTTTAGAACCTATTTAATTAGCTTTTATCTAATGTCAAAGTTCTTACCTGCCAACATAAGAGGCACGCTGGAGTTAGGTGCTGTTCCCCTAAGGGTCGTATCAGCAAAGTTCAGAAAAGCAAAATATAGAGAATTGTCTCAGCTTTTAAATTTTTTTTCTGGGTACTAATTTAAAAAAAAATAATAACTGCGATTATTTTCAAAAAAGTTACCTAAAAATGGCTGTAACTTGAAAACGGTGCGCTTTATCAAAATTTCACTGATGCACTTTTTGATTGTAAATTCAATTTTACTTCGAAAAATGAAGTTGACAAATTTTTACGTCCAATATTTCGATTTTTAGAAAATATCAGTATTGATTAAAAAATTCATAACTCGGTCAAATATTTTTTGCCTATTTTGGAAATTTCTGAAAAGTTGGCGTTTTATTTCACCTAAAACATAGCAGAAAATGAAAAAATAGTTTTTTTTTGAAAATCAAGTTTTAATGACAAAAAGTTTAATTTAAAAACACCAAAAAAAAATTTACCGTGTATCGTTTTTTTCCAGTGTAGTCCTTATCCTTACCTTCAACTTTGCTGAAGACACTAAATCGATCAGGAAATTCCTTCAAAAGATACAGATTTATGAATTTTTATAAATCATTTTTGTATGGATAGCTGCCAAATTTGTATGGAAAATTATATGGAAAAAGTGTTGTGTAATTTACTCCTCATAAATTGAAATATGATTACATCGAAAAGATGTATGATTGAACCAACAAAATTTTCAAAACATTTTTAAGTTAAATAATGTTTTATCTTTGGCTTTTTCCTTAACGTGAAGACTTCCACCATTGTCATAATTTTTCGATCAAAGATAAAAATTTTGCGATTCTTTTAATATTTTGACAAAATTCCTTCAACAAGTTGTTTAGAATAGTACCATACACAAGTTGATTCCTTTTGGTAACGATTAAACCATTCCTTGTGAAGTTATGGAACTCGTCATTAATCAATGATTGCCAACAAGGACGTCAATGACTGTGCCACAAAATTATATAAATTTTGAAGCACAATTGATTTAGATCAAAAATTCTTTCAGTGGCTTCAAGAAGGCAACAACCGGCACATGCTGATTCCTTTTGGTGCTGAAATTCGTTAAATTGAATTTAATACAGAATATTTTATAGTGATGATCAATTATCTCCGAAAATGATCAACGGCTTCACCTTAATCATTTTTTTAATTTTTAACCCCTGTTTCAAAAGTTGCAGCAATTCATCACAAAAAGCATGAAACATTGTTACAGTTTTTCTTTTAACCGAAAAATATCGCAGAATTATTAAAAATCATTCAGTTTTGAAAAGCAAACTTGAAAAAAAAAATTGCAGTAGCCTATTTTGAGAAATTGTCAAGTTAAGAAAGGAAAAACAATTTTGCTAAATTATCATTCAAGTATCAAAACTGGACATAAAAATTAAATATTGCGTGATATTGAATCTTCTGCCCTTTATAAATGTTAGTCTTGATTCATTGTTTTTAATATTGTTTTCGAAAAGATCGGAAAATTTCACGAATTTTAGTTTAGTTATTTCTGTGAGTTTTTTTATCTTTTGGTTTTGTTTTTTTTTTGCTTTAGTTTCGTTTTTTATAAGTTTTGTTGTTTTTGGTTTAGCTTAGATTTTCGTGTTTTAGTTTTGTTTTGTTTCTGTAATTTTTTTTATTTTAGCTTTTTTTAGTTTTGCTTTTTTCTCTTTTAGTTTTGTTTCATTTCTTTAAGTTTGTTTTTATTCTTTAATTTGTTTTTTTTTTGTTTTGTTTATTCTGTAGTTTTGTTTTTTTCTTTTAGATTTGTTTTTCTTTTAGTTTTGTTTTTTTTTACTTATTTTTCCTTTTATTTTATTTTTCTTCATTCATTGGTTTTTCTTTCAGTTTTGTTTTGGTTTATTTTTTATTTCAGTATTTTCTGTTATTCTTGTTTTTTTTTGTTTGTTTTTTCTTGAGGGTTTTTTTGCTTTAGTTTAGTTTTGTTTTGTTTTCTTTTAGTTTTTGGTTTTTGTTTCGATTTTTGTTGTTTTAGTTTTGATTTGTTTCTGTAATTTTTTTTTATGTAAGCTTTTTTTGTTGTTTTTTTTTTCTCGTTTAGTTTTGTATCATTTCTTTAGTTTTGTTTCATTTCTTTTAGTTTTGTTTTTTTCTTTTAGTAATTTTTTTTTTGTAATTTTTCTTTTAGTTTTTTTTTTGTTTTGTTTTCATATTTTTGTTTTGATTTGTATTTTATTTCAGTTTTTTCTGTTGTTCTTGTTTTTTTTCTTTCAGTTTTGTTTTTTTTGCTTAAAATTTTGGTTTGGTTTTTAAATCAGTTTTTTTCTGTTAGTCTTGTTTTTTCCTTTCATTTGTTTAATTTCTTTTGGTTTTGTTTTTTTTGTATAAGTTCTGTTTTTTTTTGTTGGTTTAGTTGCTTTCTTCAAGTTTTGTTCAATCTTTGAATTTTGCTTTTTCGAAGGCCGTAATACGCCCATACATTTTTATTTTTTTTTCAAATTTGTACAGACATTTTTTGAGGAGTCCAAAAATCCATGTTTTTGGCGCTACGTAATAAAAGAATGCTCCCTAAAACATATCTTGAAATCTCAAACATGAAAAAATACCAATTTTGGGAAATTGAGTTTTTGTTAAAAAAAGATAATTGATAAATCGGCAAGATTTTTTTCCGAGAACCTATTTTTCTGAACAGTCCTCTTTAATACCTACAAAAATTTAATCAAAAGTTTCAGATTTTCGAGTATTTACGTACCATTTTTTGCATGGACAGCTGCCAAATTTGCATGGAGACTTGTATTAGTGAACCAATGACACAAAATGGCTTCTTTGCTCATTGGGAAAGCCCCCACAAAGTTTGAGCCAAATCAAAAACATACAAAAAAATGTCCTCCCTTCAAAGTTGGTCCGAAATTTTTTTTTTTTTTGAAAAAACTTCAAAATTTTAATGAAAATAAATGTAAAAAAACTGCTTTTATAATCATATTTAGCATGTTTTATGAAATTCCATTTTTTTTGCAGAAAATAAATTTTTGTCAATACTTAGGTATTTTGGAAACTAATGATTGCAAAACAACTGGACAGGTGTATAATGCATTTTTAAACACTTTTTTCATTCAAATATTAAAACCATGACTCGTAAATTCAATTTTTAATCTTTTTTCGTGTTTTTGCCACCCCCTCGACTTTGGTCGGAGTCGAGAGACATACACTCTCAAAAAATATTTGCAGCGGCCTAACTTGGTATCAATATTTTTCCCATTCTTCATTTTGGCTCAAATGTTAGATGTTTTGTCCTTTAAAACACATTTTCTGTGTACCAATTTATTGTCTGAATAGTACTCATAAATACCTACAACTTTTGCAAAGACACCAAATGGATAAAAAAATTCACCCAAAAGATAGATTTTATTATTTTCAAGTATCAAATATTCTTGAAAAAACTAACAAGATTTAACAAAGTACTGATTCATATTAAAAAAAAATGTCGATTTGGTATGATCTAGATTCCTAAACATGCAACCATTTCTAATCAAAGTTTTGTAAAACCTTCCTTTTTCAAACTTCCAGCCATTTCGCATGGACTACCCTGAATAACAAATACAAACCAGGCAGCAATAAAGTTATAATTTTCCCATTCGCGCCAAAACACGCGAATGAATCACGGCATTCTAAGTGTATCATCATCATCATCGTCAACACGAAGTCTCGTACTCAGCACCAAACCCTGGGACGGCATGAGGACCGGAAGTGAACCCAACAACAACAACAACAACTGCAACACCTACGGCGATGGCAAGTTTGTAAACAAAGAGGTGGTGGCCCGGTGGCGGGTTCCGATGCATGGCCAGATTTACGAGATCGAGTTCGAGCATGGAACGGCCAGCGGCAAGCGGGTGCTGTGGATTGATAAGCAGGAGATTTTCCGGCGGGATTGGATGTTCAAGCTGGTTGGGGAGGATATGTTCCGGTTGGAGGATAAACGGTGTATTATAAGGGTGAGGGACTTTTGGGTGATTTAAAAGATTTTCTTATGATTAAACAAATAAATCCAATTGTTCAGGTTGATCCTCTCCCGGGCTTCAAGTACAGCTACTCGCTGTATGTGGACGGGAAATCGTACGAGCAGTTCACCGAATCACAGGCCAAAGCCCTCAAGACTTGGGAGGTTAACTTGGGGGACAACTTTTACCGAATTGTTTTGGGTAAGTTTATTTTTAAACGTGTCTTTCATTCGAGTTTTAACATATTTTTCTTCAATTTCAGAAAAGAACACCCTCAACATCTACGTCAATGGAAAACTCATTGAGGAAAATGTAAGCATTTCATCATGAACTGAACAATATGTAGCACTTTAGACTGACCCAAATTGTGAAAATAAGTGGAAGATTTTTGCAATTCGTTGTGACTGCGATCGTTGAATTTTTAACTTATATTTTGTTAAATTTATGGAACATGAATTTTGATCAAAGACGTCATTGAAATCATATTTTTTGTTTGTACAAGATTTCTTTAAAATTCTGTTTGAATTGGTTATAAAAGGATTAAAAAAAAAATCTGCAATGTATTCGTAAATTGACCTTAAACCCCAAATGAAGAATTATATTTATTTAAAAAAAACTGCTTGTTGAATTGATCTAAAGCACATTCTCACACTTACTGAAATGGCTACTTTAAAAATATATATAAAAAACGTTACTTGATCCACCTTAAGGTGGTTGGTGCCTTCCTCACATTCATGTTGTATTTTAGGTTGTATTTACAAATTGATTGAAGAGTTTTTTTTAATCTTTTTATTTTTTTTCTTTTCCAATTTTTTATAATTATTGTTCTTACCAGAACAGCAATTTTCAATTCTTTTTTTACCAACTCTCCAAAATAAAGGAAAAAAGGCTGTAATTAAATTTAAAAGTGTTAATATGCCAACATTAGATGCACGATGGAATTGCATGCTGTCCCCCTAGTCTTAGTATACAATGTCTTATGAGTTGTATATTTCAGTAAAAAGTTCGTGTAAATCTTTGTCGAGACAAAATGATGTTTTCAGTCAGCAATTATGTTGTATGCAACTGACTTTTTCCAGAAGAGACGCAGACACTGCTTAAGCAATGTGGCAACCGGGCGATACGCATGCTCTGCGGCTCTCGCGCTTAAGCAAAAAGTCCCGGCCTTTGAGGTTATGCAAAAATCATCTTTTTTTGCAGATAAAAAAAACTTTTTCATGGCATAACTTTAAAAGTACTTCACTAAACAGAATAAAATTTAATAGGGTCTTAGGGGACCCCAAAACGAACAGAATAAAGCAGATCCGGCCAAAATCGGTTCAGCCAGTTCTGAGATAATCGTGTGGAAAAAAAATCATGTCTACACACATCCCCACAGACATTTGTTCAGAATTTGATTCTGAGTCGATAGGTATACGTGAAGGTATATCTAGGAGGTGTATTTAAGAAGTTCATTTTTCGAGTGATTTTAAAGCCTTGCCTCAGTGAGGTGAGGAAGGCAAAAAGAAATGAAAATTCTGCAGAAAGGTACAAAATTTGAATAAATCTTAGAATTTTATTCTAGGACAAGTCAAAAAGAAACTCTATTTTTTTACAATTTTCAATAAAGCCAATAACTTACAAGTCACACACAAAAATCAAGTGATTAGTTAATAATTTTTATTTTATAGAATTCAAATGAGGATGAATTATGAGAATCGATATTCGCATTCAGGCCTGCCCAACGTACGGCCCGCGGGCCGGATCCGGCCCGTGAAGCCATTTCATCCGGCCCGCGACGGCTTTTCAAATTAGTTCTATGACCTTAAGGGCCGGCTGTTCATAAAATATTAAATAAATAAATTCATTGTCTGAATTTAAAAAAAATAAGCTTCAGATCAAATTTTAATATATTATAACAACATTCTTCATGTTTGAATATATTTTTTATAATTCTTATGTTTTCTTTATTGATATTTTTAAACTGAAAAATGATTCAAGAAAACAAAATTATCCATTTCGTAAAATGTTGAAATTTACGAAAACACTAAATTTCAATTGCTTTCAGTTCTAACTGTGTTTACTTAAAATTTATTTATTTTTCTATTTTTTTACATAAATAAGTCAGAAAAAAACTAATTTATTTTTCCAGAACAACTTTTTCATACCGAAAATAAATCGCTACATTTTTTTTATTGTAGTGTTGAGGAAACTAAACTTAAAAAATTGTAACGACCATTGAAACAAACTAAAAAAAACTAAAAATAAAATAAGTTAATTAAACACATACTTGAATGTTATTTTTGATTTTCATTCTTAAAATCAAGATATATGAATCTTATTTTCAACACCAGTTATTTTATTTATTTACTTTGAAAGAACCCAAGCATAAAAAATTAAAAAAAATGAGTTTACTTTTTCAACTTTTATCAAATATAAGTTCCGGCCCGCCACTGCTTCAGAAAAATCAGATCTGGCCCGCAGGGCCAAAAGGTTGGGCACCCCTGCATTAAATATTACAAAATGTTTATTTTCGCAAATTATCGTTGAATTTTTAATGCATTCGCTTAGAATATATTTTTTCATAATGTAGTTAGTTTCAAAGCATAAATCATTAGATTTTCACAAAATTCCGTATTTTTAGAAAGCACACATTTTTTTTATAATTTGCAATATGGGTATCAAACGATTCAAAATATTGCATGCATTTTCACTGTTTTAGAGTTTTTGAATGAAATACTCAAATTTTCACAAAAATCCGTATTTTCTCTAAAATACAAGATTTTTGAATTCGCAATTTGGGTATCAAACGATTTGAAATTGGGCATGTATTTTCACCGTTTTAGAGTTTTGGAATGAAATACTCAAATTTTCACAAAATACCGTATTTTTTCGAAAATAGTTAAATTTGTATAAATCGCAATATGGGTATCAAATGATTTGAAATTTTGCATATATTTTAACTGTTTTAGAAATTTTTGAGTAAAATACTAAAATTTTCACAAAATACCGAATTGGTTAAAAGAACTCAAATTTTTATAATTCGAAATGTGGGTATCAAACGAAGCGAAATTTTACCTGCATTTTCAGTGATTAAGGGTTTTTTGAATAAAAAACTCAAATTTTCACAAAATACCGTATTATCAATTTTTATTTTTTGCAATATGGCTATTACTTTACTGTTTGAGAAATTTTTTTTAGTGCAAAACTAAATTTTTCACAAAATATCGTATTTTCTTAAAATACTCAAATTATTATAAGTGGGTTGATACCCATATTAATATGAAGCCAAATTCTACTTATACTTGTTTTAGTTTATTCGAGAAATTACGATATTTTGTAAAAATTTCAGTATTTTATTCAAAAAACTCTTAAACAGTGAAAATGCATGCAAAATTTTAAATCGTTTGATACCCCATATTGCGAATTAAAAAAATGTGTATTTACCACAAAGTACGGTATTTTGTGAAAATTTTAGTATTTGACTTACCATATTAACAAAAAACCCGATTGATCCCACCAGGGGTGAGATAGAGCCTTTCTTACTAAAGAATATAACTTCTCTCAATTCACAACATCGACTTGATACAAAAAATCTTATGATGAAAGCAAGGTATTATTAATGATGTGTTTTCTAAAAGAAATTGAAAACACAATTTTCACCTATCGAATATTTTTAATCGTACAAATTCTTAGCTTCCAATGCGCAAGTGACGACACACACCGCGGTTTTGGTTTTCTAGTTTTGGTACGAGCCCAAAAACCGAACAAAGCAGGTGCAAAGCAAAACCGAGTTAACCGCACAGTGGGAAGCTTGCCATTCAGCGTCTACGAAAGAGAGAGAGTCAGAGATAGATATTTTTACAACCACACCACTACACACTCAATCGCATTACCTTAGGTAGATAGCCATTGGCGTCGCGAGCATTGAAAACTTTGAAAACGATATAAAGCTTAGAATCTTCGAAAGCTCCTATTGGAATCCAATGAACTCTGTTAAATAAACTAACGAAATCACGACAAAATGAAGCCTACTTAAAGGCGATTTTAGGAGCACACGGGAAACAAATTGTTTGTACCCGGATGAATGTCCTATGTTAAAAAAGTTTTTGCATAAACATTGGACAGTTATGCAAAAACGGACAGAGCAAAAGAAACCGAAAAGCTACGATATTTTACATGTTGAAGGAAACATCGGTAGACAAGCTACTACGAACGAGTATAAGTCGAGCCGAAACATATGCGCCAGCATTCTCGCGCCAGTATTCGAAGCTCAACTTGACAACTTGGCGACGAAGCGTCGAAAATCGATGCAGTGTGATTTTTTAGCGATTTTTCGGATTAAAATTCATGCTGAATCGACATATTAACGAAGCTGGAAATGACGTCCTGGCTTAAAGTAAAACCTATACCTTTCTTTAGTAAGAAAGGCAAAAAGTAAATCGTTCTAAAAATTGATCGGGATTGCCGATCGATGTCGAATTTGTTTCAGATGCTCACTCATGGTTTGTACTAGGAATGTAGGAAGAAATTTTGGATAAAATCAGAAATGAAAAATGTTGGCGAATGTCACCAGGTGGGCTTTTACCTTTTTTTAGGGATTTTTTTTCTTATGGTAGGTCAATCAAACGGCTCTAACTCCAGAACCATATTATGAATCTGGATGAAAATTTGGGAGGTTGTAGAGCTCGAAAAATGCAATTTTTGAGATAAATAAAAGATATGAAAATGAAAAATTTTGACCATATTTTCATTTGAAAACTGTGTATTTTCTGGAAAAGTCTGGCCACATCCGAAAACAGATGGATATTTCGAAATTTGCGCGACAACTCGCCCAGGTTCAGCACACTAGCTTTCATCTGCATTTAGGAGAATCGAAATCGGATTTATGGGAGCTGAGAACGGCGCGACACAAAATTTTGCAAAATTTTACCACATACGAACATCACTCGACCTCCACGGAATTTATTTTCTCAAAATTCGAGGGTTCGAGATTGACGAGTTCTATCAAGGTGAATCGATAGAGCGTCGAAAATCGATGCAGTGTGATTTTTTAGCGATTTTTCGGATTAAAATTCATGCTGAATCGACATATTAACGAAGCTGGAAATGACGTCCTGGCTTAAAGTAAAACCTATACCTTACTTTAGTAAGAAAGGCAAAATAATAACTTAGATGAAGCTTGAAAATTCAACATGCTATAGTTGGTTTTAGTCAATTTTAGAAATATATTAAGTATACGTTATCGTCGGTACCACCGATAAAATTATCGCCGATAGAATTATCGGAATAACGATAACGATAGAACTATCGTTATCGTTATTGAACCTCGATAATTTTATCGTTAACAACCTTGTGATCAACACTCATTTTTTCTGAAAAAAAATTTGACAACTTTGAACCAGTCTAATTCCAAACTTCAATTCGTCCTTTTTCCTCCTTTTTCTTCCCCCTGCAGGGTGAGTTCGTAGATGGCGGCACCGACACGACCTTCATCGAGGACGGCAACCGGTTCGTGCTGAGTGCCCGAACCAGCGGCAACAAGCGCCAGGGGATAGTTCACGCGCTGGCCGTGAATGGCGTGCCGGTGCAGGACGGTTCCGGCGGCGGCAGCAGTGTTGCCAGCACCGAGGATTGCGACGAAGCGGGCGATGGCGAGTGGATCTCGGGAGTGGCGTGAAATCAATTGGTTTTAAGGGTTTGTTTGCGGTAAAAGTGATTTTTTAAGTGTTGTTTAATTGTACTGTTTACGAAAGTGATTTCTGTTGAATGCAAAAAAGTTGTAGAATAAAAGTTCAAGTTATTTCACTTATTTAAAATGCTTTTTATTGCTAAAAGTTGGATTCTCAAAATCAGAATTTCCAATTTTTTTAAATTTGTTGATAGGTTTTAGGGGACTAGCGGGCAACTTTTGCGTTAAAGGTTAAAGTTTAAACCGGAGCTATGATTAATATTTAAGATATTTTAAGATATTAAATCTACGGTTTTTAAGTTAAAACCAATTGTTCAATAACCAATCTTTTCATAGATTTTAAAGTTGCAAATTTTAGTTGTTTCAGTTAACGTTCCACCTTGATTTTTTTTTATCATAATTCGTTTGAAAACAACTCATCAAATGTTTATATTTGGATCAAATATTGCTAAAATGTGGTGCCTTTTACTAATCAGTAATTTCCGAGAACTCTAAACGACTTAAAACAAAAGCTGACGTCATCCGAAAATCTCAATGTTTGACGAGCATTGAATAGAAGTATTGATAAAGCGAAGCTATAGTATATAAATGGCATGGCTGTTATTTGAAGTCATTCTTCAAGTAGTTATCATACGAAGCAGATATAAATTGTGCAAGCAGAGTAGTTTAAAGAAACTGGTTTTCATTTGAGATGAAGCTTTCTCTAGGTTTTACTTGGTTGATGTAAGTATACCATTCATTTGTATTTTTTTTTTATTCACCGTAATTACAAAACATGACATTTTTGAAGTTGATGCCAGTAAACGCTCCATTATCGTCTTAGTATGTTGGAACTGGGCTCCCTGAACATGCTTCAATCGACAGAATATATTTTTAGTGGATTTCCTGCCAATAAATAACATTTTAATTTTCGGGTGCCATTCATCACTAGAATCATCTTAAGCAACCATGCGCACCCATGTGCATTTGTTGGGGTATCACAAATAAGGGAGTGCACATCTTTGTTTGAGATGATTCCGTAGCATTTATACCCTGAAATTTCAATGTTATTAATTAGCTGGAAATTCACTAAATTTCAATTCTGTTGATTGGAGCATGTGTAGGGAACCAAGACTTTTTCCGATTATTTTTTTTAAATTTTCTAATATTATTATCACAACAATAATGCAAAAATAAATCGGAGCGTTTGGTACGGTATGTCCACGCATCCTTCCTCCCCTGTAGATTCTGTGAAGTGTGATCCGTTCACAGAATCCTCTCTGCGGTGAACACAACGCAGTAGGGTTGGCTGCTTTAATTTTTGTTTTACATTTTCGGGTGTTCTCGGATGTACTGCAATTATTAATAATGACAAGAAAAGTGCTTGGGGCGTAATCTAAGCACAAGACTTTCCAGCATGCTTTCATCGGACTGGCTGCGTTTGTGTTAGATTAGATTAGATTAGATTAGCATGTTCAGGGAACCCATATTTAAAATACTAAGATGAAACTGAAGCGATTACTGGCATGAACTTCATAAATGTCAAATTATGCTACATTTATTGTATTTTATTTGATAATTGAGCAATTCTCTACGAAATCAGTCTTTTTTTTGTATTTTTTAATACGACTGAAACTTTTTTGGTGCCTTCGGTATGCCCAAAGAAGCCATTTTGCATCTTCAGTTTGTCCATATAATTTTCCATACAAATTTGGCAGCTGTCAATACAAAAATGATATATGAAAATTAAAAAAAAATCTGTTTCTTTTGAATGATTTTTTTTTCATGGAATTGTTGCCTTCGGCAAAGTTATAGGTGTGAATAAGGACTACACTGAAAAAAATTATACACGGTGAATTTTTTTTGGTTATTTTTAATTTCACTTTTTGTCACTAAAACTTGATTTTCAAAAAAAACACTATTTTTTTTTATTTTGTGATATGTTTTAGGAAACATCAAATGCCAACTTTTTAGTGATTTTCAGAACGGGCAAAAAATCTTAGACCGCGTTATGCATTTTAGAATCAACTAGATTTTTTCCAAAAATCGAAATATTGGTCGCGAATATTTTTCAACTTCATTTTTCGATGTAAAATCGAATCAGCAATCAAAAAGTACTCCAGCTTGGGTAAAGCGCAGCGTTTTCAAGTTTAAGCCATTTTTAGGTTACTTTTTTGAAAATAAACGCAGTTATTATTTTTTTTTAAATTAGTGCTAATGTTTGCCCACTTTTGGAAAAAAATATATTTTTGAAAGGCTGAGAAAATTCTTCATTTTTTGCTTTGCCCATCGTGGACAATTTCCATACAAACAATAGTAGTTTATGCAACAAGTTGCAAAAAGAGGATTTTTTCAGCAAGAGTCGTACATTTATCCAACGAGGTTCACCGTTGGCCTTTCTCCTGTCTCGTCAGAGGCGCTGGAGCAGAAATCCCACGTTAGAGGAAGGCCATGCCCCGGGGGGCGTAGTGCCAATAGTTTCGTTTCGTTTCATGGCCTTAGCTCAGCAACTAAGGGTCGTATTACCAAGGTTCAAAAATGAAAAATATAGGAAATTTTCTCAGATTTTCAAAAATATTTTTTTAGGCAAACATGGGCACTTTTTTTAAGTTAATAACTGCGACTATTTTCAAAAAAGGCTAGAGCTTGAAAACGGTGCACTTTATCAAAATTTCACTAAAGTAATTTTTAATTGCAAATTTGATTTGAAACGGAGCTGAAAAACTTTTGCGACCAATATTTCGATGTTTTGGAAAAATCAGTATTGATTCAAAAAATCATAACGCGGTCAAAGATTTTTTGCACAACCTGGAAATTTCTGAAAAGTTGGCATTTGATGTCCCCTAAAACATACAAAAAAAAGTGTTTTTTGCTAATCAAGTTTTAGTGACAAAATGTGGAATTAAAAATCACCGATTTTGTTCCCGTGTATCATTTTTCACAGTGTAGTCCGTATCCATACCTACAACTTTGCCGAAGACACCAAATCGGTCAAAAAATTCCTTCAAAAGATACTGATTTTTGAATTTGCATACATCATTTTTGTATGGACAGCTGCCAAATTTGTATGAAAAATTAACAAACTAATGATGCAAAATGGCTTCTTTGGGCATACCGAAGGCATAAAAAAAAGTTTCAGCCGGATTAAAAAATCAAAACAAAAATCGAATGACCGACATCTCTGATATTTGCTCATTTTCAAAAAAGTCGAGTTGTACTATCTTAATTGCTTTTTGTTTGATAGTTCTACCGATTAAGGAAAAAATATGTTTTTTTACTTATTTTTTATTTAAATTAACACCCTAATTGAAATTATTAACATTATTTTCAGATTCGTCGTGCATCTTTTAGAATGCAACTCGTTGGAACGTGCTTTTGTAATAAACAATCCAAAAATTCTGATCGTTATAATGCAGCAAGAAAATGAGCCGATTTTTCCGACAACATACAATTACACAAGCTGTGAAGAGATTGTAGTAAGATCAGCTAAACTGAATGCGTTGACGACGGAAATGCAAACAGCGATTTCAAATGTTACAATTGTAGCACTAGTTTAGTTATCATCAACCCAAATTTAAACTATCAAACGGCAGACCTAGCGATCGTTTATAACCGTTTAGAAAAGCTTCCAAAGCATCTGAATGTTTTGACCAATTTGGAGAAACTTTTTCTTCACGACAATCGAATCGAGTTTGTTGCGATGGCGGAGTTCAATGGTTTGAATAAACTAAAGTTGCTAGCCTTGCAAAGAAATAAGATTACCGAAATCAGAGCAACGCTACAGAATCCAGTGATCCTTCCCAAGTTGGAGGAATTCTACATCTACAATAACCTTCTCACCGATATAAATTTTGAGCATTGGAATACTTCGAACCTTAATTTAATTTATTTGCCCGAGAATCAACTGCAGATCGCCCTTTCACTTCCGGGCAAACTCAACGGATTGAAAGGAGTCGCACTGGCCACCAATCCCTTAAACTGTGAGTGGCTTAACTCAACTTTGAAGCAACTTAAGGATCGCAATGTTAAGGTATATGATGAACACATTACAAAGTGCAACGCAACAGGACCAGATTTGAAAGAAATTGTTCGCAGAGTCAACTTCAAGGAAACGTTTGCCACTCTGCCACTTTTACGACACAGTCAATTTGAATTAAAAGAATTTCTGCAAAAAAAACTGAAGAACTTGGAAGCCAACATTGAGATTCGGCAGCAGCAGAATGAATCGCTACAAACCAATTTTGACAAGATTGATATCAGAATAAGCGAGTTATCATCGAAAAGTGAAAAACTTCAAACAGAATTGCAAACCAATTTGTTGCAAACCACCAACGCTACATCGACAACCGATCAAAAGCTGAAAGAAATGGAATCATTTTTCAAATTACAGATGGAATCGTTGCGAAAATCGGCCCTCAACATTACCGAGGCTACGGATTTGCACCTGCTGAAGAGCAATCAAAGTCCTGACCAGGAGCTAGTGGAGATGAGGCAACATTTCGAGCGGAAAATCTCAAAGCTTGAGACTGATGGTAAGAATTTTCAGGCAGAGATTCAACACGTTTTAAAAATATTGAACGAGCTGCAGCGACAACAGAACGAGTCTCCAATCAGCAGCACAGACTCGGTTCACGGAGGAACTTTCAAGCTAGACACATATGTAGTGACTTTTGTGGTTCTGGCAATCTTATTTTGCTTATACTTGGTGAAAACTAACTTTGGTTCAATCATGTGTGCCAAGTCTGACAAAAGGAAGAAAAATCGTGTGGGTGAAATGCCGCTTACTTCGATTGCTGATGACACCCAACAATACTTGGAACGTCAACAATTTGACAAAAAGTGAGGCCACCACCGGTTGAAATACATGTGAAATTTTATGTTTAGTTTAGTTTGCCGCAACATCATTTGTAATCTGTAGAATTATGGCAAAATAAAGCATTATTTGTAACAGCATATGATGAGGAGTTTTACTCTCACAACTATGACATTGAAACATAGGAGGTTTAACACATGTTGTAAAAGAACACTTTTGCTTTTATTAATCTGCTAAAGGAGCTATTACACTACCGCAAATAAACAAACAAACTCGCACTTTTTCGTGTTTGACAGTTTGCCAAACTCGCAAACAAGGCAAAATGTATGCAGGCTGACGTTTGTACAAACAAATCCAGGCAAACAAACAGAGCAGGCAAACTAGCAAACTGTCAAAAAGGGCGAGTTTGTTTGCCGTAGTGTAATAGCTCCTTAAGACCCCAAATTGCTTTTCATCATTCTTGAAAGTTTACATAAATATATTTCATGATTTAAGCATTGCAACAGAAGATTAAAAATTAAAAATTTGCCACGCACAAATCGAGCTGCCAAACTTGCAACATGTGTTCATGAATATTTGGAAAAGTTACAATATTACAATATTTTACTTCTTGAAATCTGTTACTAAGTTGTGGATCACTTTGGAACTATTCTGTTCGCCAGCAAGTAAAAACGCGATGCGAAAAATTCAATGCAATGATTCATATGTTAAGGGATATCTGCCGTCTTCTTAGCTCTGAAACGACTAGGCAAGCCAATTCATGTTTGGGGCTCGTGCGTCAACATCAAAAACTGGGCAGAGTTTGATCTCAGGGAAGACAAGATAAAAGATTTGAACCAGATAAGGCTCGATGATTAGTGCTTACTCACAATTTCAGGGAGGTTCAGAGATATTATTTATAAACGATGCATATTGAAGCTTAGTTTTCACTTGTGTACCGTTCACTGTGCAGGGATGATCTATCGGAACAAAATTCATCATGGATTCTTGGCTGGGCTTCATCTGCTTGCTGTGAGTATTGTGTGAACTAGTATGAACTATCGCATAGGGTTGCTCAAATGGGCACGGTAAATCGACACTGTCGTGCTAACTTGTTGCACGTCGCATTTTGACGTTCCGAGAAAAACGCGTTTTAATGTTTGACCTTGAATAAACAAAACTCGCACTCACATCGATTTTCAGGGTGTGTCATGATAGCACGACAAGATTGAACCTTCTTCAATATGAAAAGTGACTTCAATGCACGGAGTTTTTTCTCGGGATTGAAATCGAGTTTTGGGGAATCTGTGAAGGTCAAAATGCGAGGCATTGTGAGCTGCACAAAACCCAAGTAACCACAAGCACTAAATTGAAGTATTAATTCAGTACTATATCAGCACTGGAATGTTTTGAAGTAGTAAATAAGCTTTGCGAATGCTTCAAAGTACCAAAACTTTGCAGCATTACAACTGGCATTAAATCACCATTTACGACCTTGAAAATGTGCTTCAAAGCATTTGATGTTTATCAACAAAGTAACCCATCGATACGGGAAACATTTCAAACAGGCACGCTCTTATTGACTTTAATCCTTCACCCGTCATACCGTTCTAGTAAGCGTGCGGGCTAAGGCGCAGTTCCCCCAGTGTGCATCAGTTTTATTGTTGCGTGAACTGGGTTCAATTCCCGCTGATTGAAGTGTTTTTTTTTGTTTTTTTTTCAATGTACAAAACCGCAGCCTGTAATAAAGTCAAATTTTTCCAAACATATTCCCATAGCACAAAGTACATTTTCAAAAGTTCTCTGGTGAATTGAATGACTTTTCTCACAAGCAAAAAGCTGCTTTCCGGAAGTCTGATACACTTTGTGAAATTTTGCCAACCGTGGACCAAGCACTCATCAAAAAAGCAGTTCCCGTTAGCCGTTAGCCAGTGCTTGTCCCTTTTAAAGGCTAGTATGCTGATCGGAAGGAAAGGGGTCAAGAAACAGCTTTACGAACAGCAGAACAAAGTAGAGGGAGCGATTTCTTGGGGGTTTTCTTCACATTCTCTGACTTGCTTGCGCTGCCGCTGCTGCCCATTTGAATTTTTTCTTGACCGGTTCCTTCCGAAGTGCGTATACCGCTTAACCCGTAATTAATGGTTCTGCACTTGACTGGCTGGCCGCAATTTGCTGAGTGATAATCGATAATTTCCGTCCAACGAAATCACAACGGAAACTCAAAACAGCAGAAAGAAAGTCTTAATTAATGTTCGATGCATCAACCACATCGATTAAAACTTTCAAAACAAACACTCAATTCCGAATACATCAGTTGGCTGGCGCGCATCCTGGAGATTGACGAGAAAAATGTAAGAATAACATCAAAGTGTCACACTCACACATGAAACGCAACAGGAGAAAAAAAACAAAGGAGGCCCACCACCAAGTGTGAGTGGAGCAGCTGTTCTTTTTTTTTCCCCAGCCTTGACGTCGATAAAGCAGTTTGTTTTTGTTCGAGCTTTCGGCGAAGCATTAAATCGGCATCACTGTGCGCCACTTGAAATATTTCTCAAGGGAAAAATGCTAATTAAATGTTTTGAAGCATTATTTACTGGTATTAAATGCCAATATAATGCTGATTTAATGCTGCTATTTAGTGCTTCGCGGTTACTTGGGAATTGCGTTCTTAACTCAATTTGGCCCAAAATGTGCGTGCGACAAGTTAGCACGACGGCGACGAAATGAGGCATGTAGCTCAAATTCCAAGAACAATTCTAACACCATTAATTTATTATTCCAGATTGGTCGCTCAAATAAATGTATGCAAAGCTGAGAAAATTTGGATAGATCCAAACTATCCAAAAAAGCTAGTCATCGATTTTGAGGATGGTAATGATCCGGTTATTCCACTAGATTTGAATTATAACAAGTATGAACAAATTTCTTTCCTGCATTTGACAACCAATGAACTGACGACGGAAATGCAATCGATAAGTGCAAATGCAACTGTTTTAGTTATTAATGATAGCGTTATAGGAAGTGGACATCTAATGAAGCAACATAAAAAATTGTATATTGTAAATTGTAGACTTCAAAATTTAATTAAAAGCCCTGATGGAATGTTTCAGACACAACAGTTGCGATTGAGTTATAATGCACTAAATAAAATTCTCAAACATTTGAATATGCTGAAGAATTTAGAAAGGCTTTACCTCGACGATAATGAAATTGAGTTCATTGAAATGGCTGAGTTTAACGGATTAAATAATCTTGGGATGCTTGCCTTGCAGAGGAACAAAATAACAGATATTCAGGCGACGCTACAAAATCCATCTCACCGATATCAGTTTCGAGCACTGGAATGCTACTTTACTATCCGGATTATATTTAGAAGGGAATAAACTGCAGATCGCAATCTCACTTTCTGGCAAATTTACTGGATTGCGTCGAGTCGCACTCGGTGACAATCCCTTAAACTGTGAATGGCTTCAATCAACTTTGAAGGAGTTTCAGGAACGTAGAGTTGAAATATCTGATCAACATAATCCTAAGTGCAACGCAGCCGGACCAGATTTGAAAGAAATCGTGCGAAGAGTCAACCTTAAGGAAATGATGGCTACTTTCCCACTTTTACAAAACAGACAATCTGAACTGGAAAATGTTCTAGTAAACCAACTGAACGACTTCGATGCATTCAGCAGAAATGTTTCAAAAAATTTGAGCATCTGAAACAGCAATTTCTCAACATCATGAGGCTCGAGTCAAAAACAGATCATGAGTTGAACGAGTTACAAAAGTCTTAAAGCTCACGGCTGGATTTGCTGCCTGCGTCTGCTGAAAAGCGACGAAAGAAAAAATAAAATAAAATCTACGGAGTTCCACCAAATTGAGCAAAAGCTGGACCAGCGATGTTGGTTGTGCTTAGCTTCTTCTGTTGCTTTTATGCGATGAAAAAGATTGTCAACTCAGCAGCTTGTACCGACAGAATAAGGCATCTTTATGAAAGTGTATTTCAGGTTAGGTCGTTCGCCGATGCTCTTCAACAAACAAGTGCTTGAATTTGGTAGGAATGGAGTCCATCAATTATTCATAAGTACAACAAAAATGGTTAGAAATTAATTATAAGGCTTAAAAATTCCCGAGCAGGGGTAAATAACACGGGAATACCAAATTTTGGTATTACTTGGGCAAATAACAGCGACCAAAATGTGCCCTTGGTTGCCCAGTAATAGATGGTAAAATACCATGAAATCATACCAAAATCTTGTATGTGTAAGGGCACAACAATACCAAACCATGTTTCCAAGGGTAAAACAATGCCTCAAAATAAAACCATTTCAATACCAAGTTGAGGTCTTCTGGATTTTTGAACATTGCATGAATACCAAAACTTGTTATTGCCATGGTTTTATTTTTAGGTATTCCCGCGCCCTTGGAAAATCATATTTTGGTATTTCTGTGGTCTTTCACATACATGATTTTGGTATGATTTCATGGTATTTTACCATCTATTACTGGGCAACCAAGAGCACATTTTGGTGCATTTTTAGTGCAGCAGTTGCAGTTAGTGAAAAAACGGAAATTATTCATATGCAACAGCCAAATCTACTCACCTGATGTTTCCATGTTGTTATTAGTGATATTCTTCACCACACCGAATACATTTGTCATTGATGAACGGCCTGTGCTTGAAGTTCTTGAAGCTTCTGAAAAATAACAAGATTGAAAAATAAGTATTATTAAAATGAAACTGAATTGAAATTCCCCAAAATTCATTAATCTGTCGATTGACTCGTTTTTCAAAGTATTTGGTTATCCCGACTTAGAGATATTTCAACGTTTTTGAAAAAAATATTAGTGGGTATATCACACTTATTTTTAAAATCATCTTTAACATTTTTGGGTTTCAAGTCATTTTAGCGCAAAATTAATTAACTCGTAAAATTTTTTTAACAAATTTCCCATAGTTTCAGAGAAAATTAATGAAACCTTTCAATATTCAAATAATACCAAAATGTGCCATCCTGACTTAGACAATTTTCCACAACTTCAAGTCATTTCTGTAGGGGGTATAACAAAAATGTTTAAAATCAAGTTTGAAATTTCCGGTTTTGAATGAAAGCATTCGCTTTGAGACCTCATTTTAGCGCAAAATTAATTATTTTGTCAAAATTGGTCAAATTTTTTCCATAGTTTCAGAGGAATTTGATAAAACACTTAAATACCAAAAGAATACCAAAATGTGGTGTTCGATCATTGACAAATTCTGCAATTTTGCAATATCAAAAAAGTACCTTAAATTGGTATGATACCACATTTTGCTCTTGCATAATCCTTAAGACAAATTTTAAAGGGTCCAAGAATACCAAAATTTGGTATTAATACAAGAGAAAGGTATTATTACGCATTTCCCTTGTTATTTACCCATGCTCGGGAATAAAACAACAATTATAACTACTCGAAAAATTTTTGTTTCATTTTAAAACCCGCAAACTACACAAACTTAATAAATACGATTTGTTTGATTCCTGAAATGGGTAATAAAGACTCTAAATAGGGAGCCTAAGGCAGTGTTGCTGTCAATAACCCGCTCGGTCCAGACGAAATCAAGGATGAAGCTGTCAGTAAAATTTCGTCAGAAATGATCCAGGGTAGGCGTCACGACGTTTATGCAACCAAGCAAGCTAATGGTTGCCAGAAGAGCTTGTAGAAAAAGTTGATGTTTTCAGCGGCGGCTTTATAAATTCTGTAACATTCTTAATAGTTGACAAATCTTTTCGCACTCTTCGGCAAAGTTGATCCCGGGAACACGAACTATGAGCGAACTAAATCCCATTTAAACTTTCAGGTCCAGTCGCAACCAATCAAGCTTGGGATTTGAGCTCAGTACACCTAGATCATGCCATGTAATGCCCGCAAAAGATTTTGTTATATCCTAGTCCCCACCCTTCTTCCTCCCCTGTCGATTCAGAATTGTGTTGTTGTTCGAACACTCTGTGCTCAAACTCAACCCACTTCAACGAATCATGTATCTGCGATACAACTTTGCGCAGTAGGCCTGGCCGCTTCAACGCTTGTGATGTTTCAATGCATTCCAATGCAATGGCGCACTACAAATGCTAGGCGTAATCTACCTTAAGGCACTCTCCAAGATCCCTTCGAGAGATTAGCTGCGCTAGGGTTTGATTAGATTAGATTAGATTAGAAAATCGGACCAAAAAAAAAAGCTTATGCAAACATAGGGGAAATAAACCCTTTCTAATCAAACAACTATCTTCGTAATATGGAGAGTTTGATGCTCAATTAAAGCTCCAAAAATACTACTTAGGCTATAAACTTATCAGCAACAGCACCACTTACTGGCCAAAAAGATCAAATTTAATGCACTTTTGATCATAATTTCTATTTTGCAAGACCATTTCTCATCATTTTGGTGGCACACACATCCACACGCAAGATCAGAGGTTAACTGTTTAACGAAAGTCGCCATCAATATCTTTTCACTTGCGCTAACGATTTCAAAGCGCTTAAGATATAAAATCGCTTCCAACTACCGGCAACATGTTCTTTTGCACATTAGTTAGTCACTCACTTGAAAAATAATCCCGAAACATGTAAATAATTAGCATGCGCCATCAAAAAAACAAACGCGCTAAGTCTTTTGACGTTTCAATTTTGTCCATCCATTCCAATCGAAGGCTGAAGAAAACCGAGCGAGAAGTGAAGGCAAATAAAGAACAAAGGGTGGCAACCAACACCACCAACATGCTGGTGCAGCGCCTGTTGGAGTGAGTAAGTGCTGCCAGGAAATTTTCGCTATAAATGCTACTTTTCGTGAGTATTCGCTTAAAATTTCATCAATTTTGGCAGCACTAAACAGACCCAAAAGAGCGCTGGAAGAAAAAAAGAACTAAGCTGAAAATAGAAAAATGGGCGTGACCCAATGCATTCTCGTCTGATAACAATGCATTTTTGAAATATTTTTTTTTGATGCTTGTAAAAAGAATAGCAAAACTTTTAAAAAAAGAGAAAATAAACAGAAATGTTCACAAAAAGTTTGCTCTACTCGTTGGTGTACATGGTTTTAGTGAATTTCAAGGAACAATCCAGATTATCCAGTATCATTCAAACACGACCGCTTATTAGGCTTAAAATGGGCATATTTCTCCTAGTACAGTTTGAAGCCTAAAAATGAATCTTTAGTTATATAAGTACTTCTTAGTTCAAGTAAGACAATGTACCATAAATTTATTTTTATTTGGGGTAAAAAATAACTCCAATTGAAAACCAGATGAAAAAATATGTTTTAGTCATAAAATAAGCGAAAAATCCCACTGCCCTAAAATGTTTAACCGGATCGAATGAAACCACAGTCGTTTGCCCAATTTTCGATTCCAAGTAGAAACTTTCAAGTTGCAACCAAGTGCGTTAAAAATAATCTGATACTTTTTACATGGCCAAAGTTGACCTGAGAAAAAAAACCAGGCATTGACAAAGTCACATGAAACAAGTACAATCATGAAACCAATGATTTTGTGAAAAGAGTTCTTTTTTAACTCCTTTTTTTGAGATTAAAAATCGTTAAAATAATGTATTTGGAGAATTTCAAAATCAAGATCTTGAGGCGGGGTGTACAATACACGCAAAACGACAGCAACCATATTTTCAAAACATTAATTAAATGCTTCAATAACCAGCATTATTTAATTTGCTTAAAATAAGAGATCGTTTCAAATTGATAACTTGTACTGAGAATCGGGTGAAGTTGAGTAATAAACGCCAACACATGTTTGATGTTAAGGAGGGGTTCCATCTGATAAATCAGTGAATCACCCACCAGGCTATTTTAAGAACAATATTATAATTCTACTTCAAAACGCTGTTTGATGGGGTTAATTGGAGTTGCAAATTGGAAATTTACTTTGAAAATAAGCTTAAATCATGCAAAATCTTTATTTAGAAAAAACTTCAATTTATCGATAGTTGGGGAAAATTTCAAAATAGACCATCAATTAAAAATTACCCTATTACTAAACTTCTCAGTAATTGCTGAGTAGTTCATACAAATAAAGGATAACTGATAGCATGCTTGTAAAAATCAAAAACATTATTAAAGTGTTAGTGTGTTGATAGCAACATAACTCGCATGAAAGATTTTGCTATGTTCTAATAAATCATTCTGCGCTTGAAAGTCAAACAAGATAAAGCTTAAGCTGTCTGCACTGAAAATGAAGCTGCACTCCAGTTTAACTTGGCTCTTGTGAGTATTGTTAAAATTTCATCATATTTTTTTTTGATCTCTTTCACCAGGCATTTAAATTCACCATCTTAAGTAAAAAATTTCTGCTACTTGTAGTTTGTGAGTCATTGTAAGTTGAAAATAGAGATTGTCTCGTGTATCTCGTGAGATAGTTTGGTTAAGTTTGCTTTTGTTGTTTTTTTTTGAAAATAATTCTTAAAAAAAACACTAAACTTAATGAAATGAATTAGATTGAATTAGATCTATTATGTTACAATTACTATCAATAAATAAGAACAGATAATCCCATTTCAGATTAATCGAACACCTTATTGTTTGCAACGCATGGAAATCTTGGATTGGAAACAAAAATATTCTAGTCATTGAAATGGAACAGGAAACTGACCCTGTTTTTCCATCTGATTTGAATTATACTGGTAATAAATACATTGAGTTAAAAACCCCTAAACTCAACGTGCTGACGACGGAAATGCAATCAACGATCTCTACTATGGAAAACTTTACGGCGTTACATGGATGGATTAATAGTGTGCATTTGATGGCGCACTTCAGTTCGTTGAAAATTTACAATTGTAGCACAAGTGAAGTTGTTATCAATCCAAACAGGACATACAAAATGGAACACTTGTCGATCGTGTACGGTAATTTGGCAAAACTTCCCAAACATTTGAATGTGTTGAAGAATTTGGAGAAGCTTTACCTCCACGATAATAAAATCGAGTTCGTTGAAATGGCAGAGTTCAATGGTTTGAATAAACTCAAGCGGCTTGCCTTGCAAAGAAATAAGGTTGTCGAGATCAGAGCAACGCTACAGAATCCAGCGATTCTTCCCAAGTTGGAGATATTTTCTGGTCATGAAAACCGTCTAGTCGATGTTAGTTTTGAACATTGGAATACAACGTCTTTAGGAGAAATTTGGCTGCGTGATAATCAACTGCAGATTGCACTCTCATTTCCCAGTGCATTTCCTGCATTAAAGAATGTTCATATTTATAACAATCCGTTCAACTGCCAATGGCTTACATCCACTATGAAAGAACTCAAAGCTCGTAGCAATGTAACCATTCACAGTGAAAGTGAAACCAGTTGCGACAAAAATGGACCCCCGCACGATGAGCTTGTAAGCAGGGTAAAGCTAAAGGAAACTTTCGCAACAAAACCTTTTCGCATTTGGATGACGCACTTGGATGCCATCAATCAAAATGTTACAGCAAATATCGAACTGCTGCAAAAGCAAAATGTATCACTCCATAACAGCTATAGTGAAATGCAAGTCAAATTTGGTCATTTATCAGCAAATATAGAAAATTTTCAAAAGGAAGTAAAACACAAGTTTATGCAAATAACTAAAGAGTCCAACACCTACGAACAACAAATGAATACTTCCTTAAAAAATCTGGAAATATCGAAATTCATAACATCACAAAGGCAACAAATTCAGAAGGCATCAAAAGTATAAATTTACTAAAAGTAAAGGATCAGGAGCTAGAAGCCCAAATAAAGGCATTTCTTGCAAAAGCAGAGGATCTTCAAACAGAGTTAAAAAGTTTATATCTACACCAAGAGCAAGAATCGGCGAAACTGAGACAAGAAATGGCAACACTGGAAAATGAGAGAAAGGCAGATCATCAGCAATTTAAACAAATGTTTGAAGAGTTACAACACCAAATGAACGCATCCTCAATCGAGCTTGAAGACACAGCTTATGGTGGAATTTTCAAACTCGAACGATATTCGGCGATTTTTGTAATTATCGGCATTTTCGGTTTCTTATATCTGACAGTAATAATGGCGATTATAGTAAAACGCCGAAATCCAACCGGAGAGAGAGAAACTTTCAAGAACAAAGTTCCAATTGAGTCTTTTATGGATGATCCCCAGCAACCAGAAGAACATATTTATGATAGTTTGAATTTTTATTAACAAAGTTTTACTATAATTATTTTATAATGTTTGAAAAACAAATTGTTGAAATAGCATTAGGAAAATTTACGCAAATAAAAAAAAAACTTTTGTCATTGCAATCAATTTGATGACTTTAAGGTGAAACTTTACGTTGGCCACAACTTTGATTTACTGTTATACGTTTGCCAAACAGAGAACATTCTAAGAAACGGCGTTTTTCCTAAAACAGCTTTCAAAAATGCGAGTCGAGGAATGCGTATTTCCGAGATTAAAAACTCCTGATCAATTAACGTGAAGACTTCCATCATTGCCATGATTATACGTTCAAAAATATAAATTTTGCGTCGTTTTCAATATTTTGACAAAATTCCTTCTACAAGTTGTTAAGAATAGTGCCTTACACATGCTGATTCCTTTTGGTAACGATTGTCACATTCCTTGCTATGTTATTCAAATTGTCATTAATCAATGATTGCCAACTAGGGCGTCAATGAGTGTACCACACAATTTTATAATTTTTGAAACACATTTATTTTAGACCAAAAATTCTTTCAGTGGCTTCAAGAATTTTTGCCTTCCGGCACATGCTGATTCATTTTGGTGACGAAGCTCGTTAAACTGAATTCAATACAGAGAATTTTAGAGTGATGATCAATGTCGTAGAATCTATATGGCGGACCATTCCCGTATACCCTTAAAAATCAAGGTGCCTGTCACTGTGCTTCTTATAAATGTCAGCCTGAAAGTGAGCAAATTGATTTTTTTATGTTCAATAGATCATTAAGCCCAGGTTTCTTTTAATTATCCATTCAAAAATAACAATTTAATATTTAAATTTATTAGCTTTGAACTAATTATTTGTAAATTTGAGGTTAAGCAAATAAATCCAAATTTACTTACAAAACTGTTCTTCTCAAAATGCCTCTAAAACTGAAGATATTTTTTGATTTCTGTTTCCATAACGTATAAAACTTGAAACCTAGAAACTTTTTTTACGTTTTGTGATTCGAACTTGTTTTTCTTGACAAAAACATGACGCTTAGCGAGTATTTGTTTTAAAAATAATTAACTAATAATAATCAACTAACTTTTGAAACATTTAAAATTATGTGGAGTCGGAGTCGGAATCGGAGCCAACAATTTGTTGAAAGCTGGAGTCGGAGTCGGCTAGAGTTGGTTGGCCGGAGTTGGAGTCGGAGTCAGAGCCAACCATTTGTTGAAAGCCGGAGCCGGAGTCTTAGCCGGAGTCGGAGTCGGAGTCGGAGTCGTTTGAAATGTGACCCGACTCCGCAGCCCTAGTGCCATCAATGTTCTTTAAGAATAAACATAACTTTTCGAAGAAAAGTTTAAGCACATATTTGCATTATTTTAAAGAAAAGCAGGTCAAATAGATTGTGACGAGCGGGAATTCCCGGGGAAAAAATCTAATCATTTGAAAATTCGAAATTGTTTAGAACATTGGATGTTTAATGTAAATTCTTCATGTTAGAATGAACCAATGCTTCTTCTTCCAATGGATTTAAATATATATGAATGTGTACCGTTTCTATTGTTTTAAAGAGCACTTTTAGTAAATTTCCAACTTTGAAACCGAATTCATACTCGATATAATTGATATTTTGCATTTTTAGACAGTAGACAGTGACTAAAACACTTTTTTTTTTATTTCCTTATAATCAGGTTAACAAGCTTAGCACAAAAATGCAAATAAATGTGCAAACTGCAAGCTTCCAATGAAGCTAAAATTAAAAATAGGAAGCTCTGAATTTTTATGATAAGCCAATTTTGATATTGCAAATGAGTCAGAATGGCACAAATTGGGTCAATCACCGTAATCCTATTTTTGTGTTGTATGAATGTTTTTGCTCAACGTAAACGTCGTTGTGCGATTAAAACACTTCTTTGCTGTCTAACCTGTTTTTTTTACAGTCTTTGTAAAGAACAAAAGAAAACACTTCTAGAACAGGATGATCGAATTATAATACATAAAAACATTTTTTTTGGACAACCTCACCCATTTATCAACAAATTTATCAGAAGTTGGTGAGTAATTCAAGCGCCATGATAATCTTAACGCTTCGACTAGTTTGAAATGTTTTCTTTGAATAAGCAAGATGATAAAAACGCTGCCTATCCGAACTTCTTAATCATTCCCCAAATGATCGTCTTACGTTGCACAAAGATTTTACTCAAGATGAATTTCGCTCCAAGCTTCGTTTGGTTGATGTGAGTATTGCTTACATAACTTGTACTTATTTCTGGATAACACAACAAAAATTCAAAGGATGAGTTGTTAAGGGATTTAAAAAATCACTTTTCAAGATACAAATCTTCAAAAAAAATTGCACTATTTGTGCAAAAATTCCCAAAAATGTATGATCATAGAAGACCCAAAAATTAATAAAAGTTCAAACAGATTTTTAAATCTCCTTTGAATAAGATTAAAATTATTTTTGTTTTTTTCTTTTCAGATTGGTATTTTACATCAACGTGTGCCGCGCTTGGACGTCTTGGACTCCTTCAACCAACTCGAAAATTCTGTTCATAAAATTCGAGAATGAAACTGTTTCGGGATTTCCACTGAATTTAAATTATAACAAGTCTACCGAGATTGAATTGCAAGAACCTAACATCAGTGAGCTGACGCTGGAAATGCAGTCGGTATTCGTGAATGCAATTGATTTGGGGATCCACGATGGTTCTATTGTGAGTGCACATTTGTTGCCGCAATTTAAAACGGTAAACATTCAAAACTGTAACCTCAGAAATTTTGTTATAAACCCAACCTTGAAATTTCAAACTGAAACATTGGGTTTGCATTTCAATGCATTACAAAAACTTCCTAAAGATTTGAATGTTTTGAGTAATTTGGAGAAGCTTTACCTCCACGACAATCAAATCGAGTTTGTTGAAATGTCAGAGTTTAACGGTTTGGATAAACTCAAGATGCTTGCCTTGCAAAACAACAAGATTGCCGAAATCAGAGCCACACTACAGAATTCAGTGATTCTTCCCAAGTTGGAGAAATTCTACATCAACAATAACCGTCTCACCGATATCAGTTTTGAGCATTGGAATACTACTTCTTTATATACAATTCATTTACACGAGAATCAACTGCAGATCGCCCTTTCACTTCCGGGTAAACTCACCGGATTAAAGGGAGTCGCACTGGACACCAACCCCTTAAACTGTGAGTGGCTTAACTCTACTTTGAAGGAGCTTAAGAATCGCAATGTAAAGGTATATGATGGACATATTACAAAGTGCAACGCAACAGGACCAGAATTGAAAGAAATTGTTCGCAGAGTCAACTTCAAGGAAACGTTTGCCACTCTCCCACTTTTGCAGCACAGCCAATTTGAGCTGAAAGAAGCGCTGGAAAATAAACTAACAAACTTGAGCGATCTTTCGGCAAACACAACATTAAAAGTTGAATCTCTTCAAGCGGAAGTGCGAAACAAGTTGAACAGCATGACTAATGAGGCGCTCAAAGGGGAACAACAACTGAGCTCGATCAAATCTGAAATTCTCAGAATCATCGGAACTCATCAAAGTCACGAAGACGAGATTCAGCAAATCAAGCGAATGCTGAACGAGTTGAAGCACCAGCTGAACGCATCAGCAGTCAGCCCCGACGCAGACTCGGCTTACGGTGGAATTTTCAAGCTGGAACGATACTCAGCGATTCTGGTGGTTCTTGGAATATTTCTATTCTTCTATTTGGTAAGAATTGCAGTTATTTTTGTAGCATGCTCGAAACCGAACAAAAGGACGGACATTCGTACGACGTGTGAAGTTCCGAAAGTGTCTCCGTGTTTGAACTTCAGCAAACCGGAGAGAAAATTTACAGGGACACCAAGCAGATTTGAATAGAACCTTATTTAATAAGACAGGGATTTTTCTGAACCAGTGGCGATGTTTTTGAAAGTTGAAAATGTAAAAAAAAAATCTCATAAAGTTATTTTTATTATGTCCTTGTGTGATTCAAATATTGAGATTAAAAGAAAGAAATACAAACTATTTTTCAAAAATATATTTTTTGTTTTAATTAATATTTTCAATTGTTTAAAATTGTATTGTAATTGAGTAATTCTCCGCCAACTCGCACAGCAGTTGCCCCGACCCTACTTCGATTTGCGTAAAACTTTGTCCTAAGAGGTAACTTATGTCTCTAATCACGAATCCGAGGTCCGTTTTTTTGATATCTCGTAACAAAACAGCGGTACGATCCCTTACATTTTTGAACATGCGAAAAATACGTGTTTTTCAATAATTTGCAGCCTGAAACGGTTATGAGATAGACATTTTGTGTCAAAGAGACTTTTATGTAAAATTGGACGCCCAATTTGATGGCGTACTCAGAATTCCGAAAAAAAACTTTTTTTCATCGAAAAAAAAAAACAATTAGTTTTTTTTTAAATTCTCCCATTTTCCGTTCCTCAACTGTAGAAATTTTTGGAACATGTCATTTTATGAGAAATTTAATGTACTTTTCGAATCTACATTGACCCAGAAGGGTCATTTTTTCATTTATAACAAAAAAATCATTTTAAAATTTCGTGTCTTTTCTAACATTGCAGGGCTATTTTTTTAGAGTGTCACAGTGTTCAACAAAGCTGTAGAGCAGATAATTACAAAAAAAAAAATTATATGCAACCATAAGGAATTTGCTTATAAACATCACGAGTTATCGCGATTTTACGAAAAATAAGTTTTGAAAAAGTTGGTCGTCGTCGATCATGGTCTAAATCCCGAAAATCTCTGGACATAATATTTGAACAAACCATTTGTTGATTGCAATTAAATACCCTGATATTTTTTTGCTACTTTTTCAAATCTAAAAATTACTTGCATGTTTCTAAAAGTTTAATTTCCTCAACACTAAAATTCAATAAAAATCAATGAAGCATATTAAAAATTTATGAGGCGAGATTTGGACTCAAATCTTTTAACAAAAAAAAACATTTTTGCGTTGTTGTGCACCTTTACTCAAATATTTTTCAAAGTATTTTAAAATTATTTAAAAAAAAAACAAACCAAACTACAACAGCGTAGAAGAATATATATTGAACAAATTTCATTTCTTTGAATTTCGTAGATTATTATAAAATATATTTTTGCTCCCAGATTTCTTAATTCATTTTGGTATTTTTTAATATTTTGAAAATAATTTCATGATTATTATTATTATTATTATATTGTCTTTTTTTTGTCTTTTTTGTCTTTTTTGTCTTTTTTGTCTTTTTTGTCTTTTTTGTCTTTTTTGTCTTTTTTGTCTTTTTTGTCTTTTTTGTCTTTTTTGTCTTTTTTGTCTTTTTTGTCTTTTTTGTCTTTTTTGTCTTTTTTGTCTTTTTTGTCTTTTTGTCTTTTTTGTCTTTTTTGTCTTTTTTGTCTTTTTTGTCTTTTTTGTCTTTTTTGTCTTTTTTGTCTTTTTTGTCTTTTTTGTCTTTTTTGTCTTTTTTGTCTTTTTTTGTCTTTTTTGTCTTTTTTGTCTTTTTGTCTTTTTTGTCTTTTTTGTCTTTTTTGTCTTTTTTGTCTTTTTTGTCTTTTTTGTCTTTTTTGTCTTTTTTGTCTTTTTTGTCTTTTTTGTCTTTTTGTCTTTTTTGTCTTTTTTGTCTTTTTTGTCTTTTTTGTCTTTTTTGTCTTTTTTGTCTTTTTTGTCTTTTTTGTCTTTTTGTCTTTTTGTCTTTTTTGTCTTTTTTGTCTTTTTTATCTTTTTTGTCTTTTTTGTCTTTTTTGTCTTTTTTGTCTTTTTTGTCTTTTTTGTCTTTTTTGTCTTTTTTGTCTTTTTTGTCTTTTTTGTCTTTTTTGTCTTTTTTGTCT